>NC_084748.1:34547048-34554548 GCF_033978785.1 Entelurus aequoreus | reverse complement strand
AATATGTACATACAGCTAGCCTAAGTAGTATGTTAGCATTGATTAGCTTGCAGTCATGCTCTGACCAAATGTGCCTGATTAGTACTCCCAACAAGTCAATAACATCAACAAAGCTCACCTTTGTGTATTCATACACAGTATAAAACTTTTGGTGGACAAAATGAGACAAAAGAAGGAGTGGAAGATTTTACTGCTCCAGGAAGCCACTAGGGCTGCACTAAAGTGCCGCATGCGGCTCATGAGCCGCGGGTTGCTGACCCCCGCCCTAGGATATTGTTACTTTCACTTTCTCTTGCAGGGTCCACAAAAAAATCTTTGTTAATAATTATGAAGGAGTATTAGGGCCACAGCTAAAACCCTGAAATGTGATTAAAAAAACCCAATCCAATGTAAATATGTTTATATGTGCCAATATCTGAACAAAACATTAAAAGTTTGGTTTTGTGTTAGTTGGCTCTGCGGTTGGAGTGTTTGCATCATCTCCATATGACTGTTTACAATATGTTCATGAATGACCAGTCCAGGGTGTTCAAAGATTAGGTTCCAGCTCACACTTAAGCGATAGGAAAAAGGGAATTCATCAATTACTTAAAGATAGGATGTATTTCCATGCATGGTTTCTGGTAAATCATGTGTAATGGGAGTACAAATGAAAGTGAAAGGATTATTGACATGGACAAAATGAAAATGAAACCTTGACGACCCTCTCTCTGGGGTTTTGGGGGAGGGAGTGAACAAATAACTCATGATATGTGACTGAAAACAAAACCGAAAGTTAAATGTAAACAATTAAAACTACTCAAAGTGGGCCAGGAGCCTCCCTGGTTTAGAGGGGAACAACGACAAAGGAAAAAGTAAAACAATGAACTATTTTTACTTGTGCAGCCAATAAAAGCATGGCTATTGGGAGAGGACATTATTGTAGGGATGTAACAATATGAAAATGACATCACCGCTATTGTGACCAATATTATCACGGTTATTATTATTATCGCGGTATTTTTGAATGTGCTCAAAAATTACTTTTACACACACTGAAACATTTTAATCAAATTGTATTAAAAATAAAATGGATAATGTTAACACACAATATACTTTTGTGGCAAAACAAACATTAAATATCATTCTGGCTTGTTAGTAAGAGCCTGAGTGTTTGAATATGTTTATTTTCTTCCATGTTACTTTGTAAAGGTTTTTTTTTTTTTAATGATAAAGGCAAAACGAGCGTTCTGCGCTTCATTTTCTCTTGATGTGGCGTCGTGCGAGTTCATGTCATCATATTACTCTGTGTATAAATCTATCACTCTGGGCTAACAGTGTCTTTATACAAGTTTTGATTGGGTTATGTTGTTTTTTTTAATGGGGAAAGATATTAATTTCTCTTATAGTCATGTTAGCAATTAAGATAGCCAGCCATTTGCATGTTCACTTGCTTCCCCAGTAAATAAGCAGTATCACCGGTCTGTGAGTTTACTTATTTTATATTATTTATTTTACTACGCGGATCGTTCTCCCAAGATGCGGCAGGCAATGTTCCCTCTAAGGTGCGCACTTGTGCAATTGCGCACTGCTCAAGCGTCCTCTGCGCAAATCTATGCTGCGCACAAAATCCAAAAAAAAAATAAGCGCATAACAATTTTCGACACGACACGGACACGACAGAGAAAACAGTTTTCCTCATCATTGTTCAAATATTGTAACGTCTGTCGAGATGCTTTGAGGACATGAATTCCATCGATCACTTTACTGAGCAAAACTCTTTATTGTCGGCCATAAACACATCACCAAAACATTAGTAAAAAAAATTATATCTAGCAAAAGTGGTCATTTTCTGCAGTACAAACCAGACCAAAAGCAACTTTGTTATATCAACAGCAGCCGCTCGCTCTTTCTTACTTGCGCCAACACATGCACATATGGCACTTAGCCAGTGATGCGTTTACAGCCACACAAAAAGTCGGACAACTCCAACACCACACATAAAGTGTCATTCCAGGTCGTTACACTATGATTTACCAATCAAATGTGGGCTTATTCTAGTGTCATTTATTAGGAATCTTAATTTATAAATATTAATCATGAAATGCTGTTAGTATATTAAATAAATACTAATAAAAATATATTTTTTACAAACAGGAAGTTGCAGGAATGTACACATGATCCCCTGCTTACATCTCATTGTGCAACATGTGAATGTTTTAATGGGAACTAAATGCAATGTCTAAAAGGGGTACAAATTATTTCCAAAACAGGACCTCCACCCAGACAAACAATACAAGTACACAGTTCATGAAAAACAATATTTTTTGTTATTGTAAGTGGGCCTAAACACTTATATTAGAAAATAACCTCATGGAAATGACTGCTGTCATTTGATTATAATAATAAGAGAATGTTGTCTGTCTATCTGTGTTGGCCCTGCGATGAGGTGGGGACTTGTCCAGGGTGTACCCCGCCTTCCGCCCGAATGCAGCTGAGATAGGCTCCAGCACCCCCCGCGACCCCGAAAGGGACAAGGGGTAGAAAATGGATGGATGGATGGAGATTGAACTTGTTATTTAGTCAGGTTTGGGACAGGTGTGCTGCTGGTGTAGCCACAGTGTGCACGTCTGATGTTGCTCACATGGGCTCCACTGAATGCTCAGGGAGTTTTTGCGTTTGCTCACACACGTGAAAAATTAGAGGGAACATTGGCGGCAGGAACTCTGGAGGCAAGGTGCAGGTGAGACAATGATAATTGTCCATGAAACATGCAAAAAGACAGAAAAGTGTGCCGATAGCGTGGGAGCTATGGCGGAGCTTAGCACAGGAACAGGAATCAAAGATCGTAGAAATACTTATCGTAACATGTTGCATGGAAGCAAATGGTAGACGTCGTCACTGTTGCGTAGTGCAAACATGAAAGCCAGACCGAGTGTAGCGAAAAACAGGAATAAGTAGCTCTCTGATTAGTGCCCGGGAGCAGGTGAGCATCCGGAACACTAATCAGAGGCAGGTGAAACTAATTTGCACCCATGGCAACTAAAACAAACCCAAGGGTGCACAAAGCAGGAACTGGGAGTCAAAAAACTAAACAAACATGATCCGGGCAACGGATCATGACAAGTACTTTCAAACTATAATACTAATCATCGGGAGTTTTACTGTGGTTTATCATTAAAAGGGAACTGCATTTGTCGTATTTATTTGACCAATTATTCCCAAGCCCTTTGTGAGACAAGAACCCATATCTTTCTCTTTTTTGTGCACTCTAATAATAATATAACACTTTTAAAAAGGTACTTAAAGACACTTACACATAATCAAAAGAAAATATGATCATAATCATAAAAATACATACAGTATAATAATAAAACAGCCAGTGTTTATCAACATAAAATAATCAAAGGTAAAGATACACTATATTGCCTTGACTCACATATGAACTTGAAGTGTCATCCCATTCTTTACCCATAGGGTTCAATATGATGTCGGTCCACCTTTTGCAGCTATTACAGCTTCAACTCTTCTGGGAAGGCTGTCCACAAGGTTGTGGAGTGTATTTATAGGAATTTTCCACCATTCTTTCAAAAGCGCATTGGTGAGGTCACACACTGATGTTGGTCGAGAAGGCCTGGCTCTCAGTCTCTGTTCTAATACATCCCAAAAGGTATTCTATCGGGTTCAGGTCAGGACTCTGTGCAGGCCAGTCAAGTTCATCCACACCAGACTCTGTCATCCATGTCTTTTATGGACCTTGCTTTGTGCACTGGTGCACAGTCATATTGGAAGAGGAAGGGGCCCGCTCCAAACTGTTCCCACAAGGTTGGGAGCATGGAATTGTCCAAAATGTTTTGGTATCCTGGAGCATTCAAAGTTCCTTTCACTGGAACTAAAAGACCAAGCCCAACACCTGAAAAACAACCCCACACCATAATTCCTCCTCCACCAAATGTCACACTCTGCACAATGCAGTCAAAAATGTACAGTTCTCCCGGCAACCTCCAAACCCAAAATCGTCCATCAGATTGCCAGATGGAAAAACGTGATTCATCACTCCAGAGAAGGCGTCTCCACTGCTCTAGAGTCCAGTGGTGACGTGCTTTACACCACTGCATCCAACGCTTTGCATTGGACTTGGTGATGTACGGCTTAGATGCAGCTGCTCGGCCATGGAAATCCATTCCATGAAGCTCTCTGCGTACTGTACGTGGGCTAATTGGAAGGTCACATGAAGTTTGGAGCTCTGTAGCAACTGACTGTTCAGAAAGTCGGCGACCTCTTTGCACTATGCGCTTCAGCATCCGCTGACCCCTCTCTGTCAGTTTACGTGGCCTACCACTTCATGGATGAGTTGCTGTTGTTCCCAAACTCTTCCATTTTCTTATAATAAAGCCGACAGTTGATTTTGGAATATTTAGGAGGGAGGACATTTCACGACTCGATTTGTTGCCCAGGTGGCATCCTATGACAGTTCCACTCTGGAAATCAGAATAGAAAAGGCCCCGCAGGTTTGGTGTTGGGTTCTGTTAGGAAGGAACTGCAGTGATTGTTAATGGAACGTCCAAAAACCTCCTTTTAAAGTTTTAATTACACGCCGTAAATATATATGTAATGTAGTAATAGGAAAATTCCTAATAACATGTATATTTACGTATTTTGGCCATTTTAAACATTGGCATAACTTTTTTGGGGGGGGTTCGGGGGATTGATTTCGCAGAGTGCATTACAGCGTTTACTATTTCTTTTAGACTTAGACTTCCTTCATTGTCATTCAAATTTGAACTTTACAATACAGATTTAACAACAACAACAACTAATCATAGTAGACCAGTGGTGTGCCGTCATGGCCAGCAAGGCATTCTCTTCATGATCATAAATTGATAAACATTAATTGTATTTTTAATTTACTTTCCATAAATATATAAAAATATTTGTCAGTGTTACCTGGTTTTACGTTAAGAGTTTTTATCCAATCAGAATTCAGCTGTGTGAATTCTGCCGGTGGCCTTCTGAATCAACTTTAGCGGCGGTCTGTGCGGTGTAAACAAACGGAGGACATTCAGTTGATAGACAGTTGCGATAGCCAATCAGATCACGAGTTGTTGACAGTAGCCCATCTAGGTAGCCTTACGTTAAACGTGACTGTGATTGGATACTCATTTGTCATTCTTAAGTGAGTATCCAGTCACAAGTTGAGATTTGCGAAAGCAGGATTCTAGCCATGCCCGGCCAGCAGAGGAATCACCGGTACCGTATCTTTCGGAGTATAAGTCGCTCCGGAGTATAAGTCGCACCGGCCGAAAATGCATAATAAAGAAGGAAAATAACATATATAAGTCGCACTGGAGTATAAGCCGCATTTTTTGGGGAAATTTATTTGATAAAACCCAACACCAAGAATAGACATTTGAAAGGCAATTTAAAATAAATAAAGAATAGTGAACAACAGGCTGAATAAGTGTACGTTATATGAGGCATAAATAACCAACTGAGAACGTGCCTGGTATGTTAACGTAACATATTATGGTAAAAGTCATTCAAATAACTATAACATATAGAACATGCTATACGTTTACCAAACAATCCGTCACTCCTAATTGCTAAATCCGATGAAATCTTATACGTCTAGTCTCTTACGTGAATGAGCTAAATAATATTATTTGATATTTTACGGTAATGTGTTAATAATTTCACACATAAGTCGCTCCTGAGTATTAAGTCGCACCCCCGGACAAACTATGAAAAAAAATGCGACTTATAGTCCGAAAAATACGGTGCTCACTTTTTAACCCACAAAGGAGAGCAAAACATTGATTAGGTGGCAGATATGTATTTGCACGGCAATTTTCAAGAAGAATATTTAAAGAGACACTACATCTTTGTGAGACGAGGTCAGCCGACCCCAGAAGCTAGTGAAGCTGTCCCCGCGGTCAGATGGTTTGCCCGCCACTTCCACTCGAATAAAGCGGCACCACTGGTGTCGGATAGGTGTTACAAATTGTGAGTTGAAATATTTAATTTCCTAATTTTTTCACGTTTAATAGTTTTTTTTTCCAATTATTTAAATTTTGACAGTTTTAATTGCTGATGCAGGTTTTTTTATTTTTAAATGTGCCAAAAATAGGCCGTTTTGTACACGATTGAGGTGATTCGATGCGGAGTAGTGCCCAAATGTGTTTCTGTAAAGTGTTTCTCCAGCTTTGGTGACAGAAATGATGGTATTTTTAGAGGTATTTATTGAAGTCGGACTAAGTAGGACATCACTGAAGGCCTCGGTGGGAAATGCACGGCCCGCCACTGTAGCAGACTTCATGAGAGACAGCAATGACTACTTTGGGGCAAATGATGAACCAGAACTTTTATCTCCTTCAGTCCGAAAATTCGGATGATGAGCTACATGTTTTAGAAGCAGAGTGATAAGCAGATCCATCATTCTGCATTACTGCTAAGTCCTAAACAGGAAATGCATTCTACGAACATAATAAAACAATCACACAATGTCTGGTCTCACTGGGATGTTTATAAGTTTCAGCATAAGGTTTGTATTTCCTGTTTAACAATCTTCATTCCTCAGATAAAACATGCTGGGAGCAAACGTGCATATTGTCGTGTCTTGGAGTCAAAGTTGACCAACTTCTCGGCTTATGGCCACAACTTCTGCTATACAAGTGAGAGGCATTATTTGTAATCTAGGACAAACTTGTACCAACTTAGAGATGATGCAGCAGCCGCTCAGTATGTCAAGAGCTGTAGTACCTTTGTGACCAAGGCGCCGTGTTACTAAAAGTATTTCCTCGACGTTAGCTCTCATACTGTAATAGGAAAATCACTCATTCTTGGTTAATCTGCAGGTCACGATATGTAAATTGAGTATTGTTGGCGTTTTTGAGAGAACTTTTCGGGCAGAATAGAGGTCTCATTAGCGACATTGTTAGCTGTATAACGCAAACCATATATTACAATTTAGAATACACAGAAAAGAGAAAAAACAAGTTCACAAAGGGCTCGTTAATTATAGACCAAATTTCTCCAAAAAGTGCAGTTCCCCTTTCAGTTCCCCTTGATGAAATGGATGAAAAGGGACTGTAGAGAAAAAGGGAACAAACAATATAAAAGCAGAAGTAGAGTTGCTAGAAGACTGCAGAAGGCTGACTGGCTGGAATACCAACAAGACACAATCAAACACGGGTGAGTGGCTGTGAAAGGATCTATATCTACTTTATTTATCGATCTGTTTATACAAGAATTTCTCTGCTGGCTCAGTATAGAATGCCATCTATGTATATTATATATTTATTTACAATTAATAAATGTAATTATTATTATTAGGTGGTTTAAATGGTATTTGATTGTTTATTTGTTCATATTTGAACATATTAGGCTAGGACTAATATATCAACTGTACAGATATAATGGACTATTGAAAGGTGCTTATTTGTTTATTTAGTTGTTTTGATTTAAAATGATATGCTTTATAGACATTTTAGCAATATTTTGTACATTTATGGAAATATTTAT
>NC_084748.1:34022048-34164548 GCF_033978785.1 Entelurus aequoreus | reverse complement strand
CCTTGGCGCGCGTGGCACGGCGGGCTCCGCGACTGACGGCCGGGTTTCAGCCCTTCGGCCGGCAGGCGCGTCCCAGCGGGCCGCTCGCCCCTTTCGGAACCTTGAACCGGCATCCGCTTCCCAGCGGGGGGTTTCGGGCACCCAACTCGCCTCCCTCCCACGGAGGGAGGAGGGGGGTTTAATTTAAGTTTGCAAACACTCGCCTCAGAGACACGTGTTTGTGTGTGCAGAGTGGCCAGTAGAGCTGGAATTTGAAAAGAATCGCTGCCTAGGAAAGTAGATGACGTTTAATTAACATGTTCCCATAACATCTATCTGAATCACTGACAGTCAGAACAAACAAACACGCATGTGTGCGTGCACAGTCATGCAGTAAGAGTGTAATCACCCAAACATCCGCGCAATTAACTATTTCACATTTGTCTCTGATTACACCAAAGAGATGGTAATCTGTATGCATGGCAAAGTTTCTTTCAATTGACACACACGCACACACACACACACACACACACACACACACACACACACACACACACACACACACACACACACACACACACACACACACACACACACACACACACACACACACACACACACACACACACACACACACACACACACACACACACACACACACACACACACACACACACACACACACACACACACACACACACAGAGCACCCCTACTGACAGGCGCCAGTTATCAAGCGAGGCAAGGAGCACTAGATCATGCAGCCGCGAGGCATCATGAAAACCAATTCAGAGAAGAGAGTGTGAGGAAGAGCACCAGTGGGAGGGATAAATCTGCGATGAAAGAACGAAACGCTAGAAAAAAATACAATAAAATAAACACCCCTGCCAGAGATAATAAAAGTCTCAGATGGAGGGCTACTGTGGAGAGGGGGAACATTTAGAAAGGCGGAACGCTAGAGCAATGGGGGAGAAAGGTGGTATGAAAATGAATACTTGGGAGGTGAATGAAGTTAAAACACAAAAAGGGGAAAGGATGACGATTTACAGTAACAACATAATGCTGGACACTTCAAATGAAAAAAAGACAGTGGAATCCATTCAACTACCATACATTAAGGCTGCAACTAACAACTAATTTGATAGTCAGCTCGTAGTGTTGTCCCCATACCAATATTTTAGTGCTGGTACCGGTACCAAAATGTATTTCAATAATTTTCGGTACTTTTCTAAATAAGGGGCACCACAAAAATGGCATTATTGGCTTTATTTTAACAAAACATCTTAGGGTACATTAAACATATGTTTATTATTGCAAGTTTGTCCTTAAATAAAATAGTGAACATACAAGACAACTTGTCTTAAACCAGGGGTGTCCAAACTTTTTCCACTAAGGGCCGCACCCGGAAAAATTAAAGCATGTGGGGGCCATTTTGATATTTTTCATTTTCAAACCATAACAAAATATATGGATTTTGTTTGTTTTTTACTTTAGGGCTCCCGGGGACCATAAAGGGTCTAAGTCATTAAAATGTTAAAAACAAGTCAAATTATTATTTTTTTTAATTTATATAACGCTTACAGTAAATCTGTACAGTATATCAACTTCAGGTTGATATAAAGTTTAAAAAAACAAAAAGGTTTTATGCCTTTTCTGTCAAAGACAACTTGGTTTTTTATAATAAAACTGAAATATGCAGTTATGCCTTCCGCCCGATTGTAGCTGAGATAGGCTCCAGCGCCCCCCGCGACCCCGAAGGGAATAAGCGGTAGAAAATGGATGGATGGATGAAATATGCAGTATTTCCCCCACTGCCCAAAACATTCGGAAAGCAATGTTTGATGTGAAGTAATTAGAGCCTTAAAAATATCAATAATGCAGGACACCATTGATTTTAATTCAGTATTATTTTTGAGTAATCACAGTGAAAATAAATAAAATCCCACTAAATATGTTTGGGATCCAAAAGGTGCCCCACTCATAAAGTGATACATTTTTATTAGTTTTTTTTTACTTTCAACACTTAAGTTACGAGCTCAACTTCAGATATATCTGTCGATTTTACGTTTGAACTATTATTTTGTTTGTTTTATGCTCTTTTGTCAAATAAAATGTTGATGTTTTTGTATGGCAACCACACAATATATGCAATATTTCCCACATAAAACATTTTAAAGTGTAATATTTGAAATAATTGGAGCCTTGAAGATGTCAATAATTCATTATAACATTGATTTTTTTTTTTTTGGAGCAATGGCAAAAAAATAAAAAATAAAGATAGACAAAAGAAAAAAAAAAGCCTGCATGGTAGCTTTGTGTCAGCATTGCAACTTTTTCTAGTTAGATTTCACCTCATTCCACTTTTTTAAATGATTTTTTAATTTTTGCAATAGCATTTCCAGAATGTGTGGCGGGCCGATAATTAGCTGCGGGCCGCAAATGGCCCCCGGGCCGCACTTTGGACACCCCTGTCTTAAACAAACAAAGACTACTAATTTGTCTGCTGACGTATGCAGTAACATATTGTGTAATTTATCATTCTATTATGTAAAAAATTAAGAGGGACAAGCTGTAAAAATGAATTATTAATATACTTGTTCATTTACTGTTAATATTTGCTTACTTTCTCTTTGAACATGTTCTATCTACACCTCTGTTAAAATGTAACAATCACTTATTCTTCTGTTGTTTGATACTTTACATTAGTTTTGGATGATGCCACAAATTTAGGTATCGATCCAAAACCAAGTAGTTACAGGATCATACATTGGTCATATTCAAAGTCCTCATGTGCCCAGGGACATATTTCCTGACTTTATAAACATAATATACATTTTTTTTAAAAGGAAAAAAGATTTTGTTACGATAAAAAATGTCGATGTAATCAAAGTAGTATCGACTAGATACGCTATTGTTATAAATATTGTTCTTGGTATCATTACCGTGGATGTTAGGTGTAGATCCACCCACGGCATTTGTTTACATTCAGGGTATTAGCTTGCTGTTAGCGATCGTATCCTCCTACGGTGTGTAGTAAATCCAAGTCCTGTAGGTAGGTACTTGTAAGAAACGTACTTTATTTGTCGCCATGGAGGCGAGGATTATTGATTTAGAAGTAGCTAAAACACTGCAGACTGCGAATGGACGTTAGCCGCTAGCTCGCAAGCCATGTCTTGTGATGGGCGTTTCAGTGTTATAACTTCACCTTTATCGCTAGTTTTTAACCCAAAATGCGTCCGTTCTCCCTTTTTTGTCTACACACTGTCTGCTTGTAAGTAGTCTGTGATTGTGCGCTGCCGAACATGCTCCTCTGCTCGTAAACCAGCAATGACACAACGTGACGACAACAGGGGCGCTGGGGGATGGCGGATCGGTACTTTTCAGAGGCGGTATAGTACCGAATATGACTAATTAGTATTGCGGTGATATACTAATACCGGTATACCGTACAACCTTACATTACACAGATACAAATTACAAATGGTTCAGTGGGTAGAGTGGCCGTCTAAAAGAATGGCAAGCTGTAAACGGAGGGTTCGATCTCAGCCTGGTCAAGCTCATGATGAGGTTCTCTGTTCCTGATATAGGTGACTGTGGTAATGTATGTACTGAATGTGTACATATACGGACATATACTCAGGTATAGTTAGGGTTGGGTATCGTTTGAATTCGAACGATTCCGATTCCGATTCTTTGTTTTGACTCCGATTCCTGACGATTCTCGATTCCGATTCTTTTAAGAGGCAGGGTCAAAAAAAAGTTTTGGATATTTTAAATGAGCTAGCTAACCTACATACAGTCTTTCTGAATGAAATAGTCTGACATTCTCCATCAATTTTAATTCTATTAACTTTTTATGAACTTTACTATAAATTCCTCACAGGGCTGTTTTCAACTAGAATATAAATATCAAATCTATGAACTTGAATATAAATATTATAAATACATTTTCACAGGGGTACACTTTCCTCAAGAGAGGTTTATTTTTGAAAACCTCATGAAAACACATTTACACATAAGTGTATGATGCTGCAGGAAACCTCATGAAAACACATTTACACACACAAGTGTATGATGCTGCAGGTACTTAAACATGTTACCGTGCTCCCACTGATGGGCTAACCTGGTGCAGAAAAGCAAATAAACAATAAGAAAAAACTTGCAAAACCCAGTCCAGATTAGCAGCAGGTTCAGTATAAAATCAGAGACAGTTGTTGTTTAGGAAAATGACCATATCCGCCTTCTCAGGCAGGATGCGTGAGCGTTCTTGTGGAAAATACACGTTCACTGGGTGTGGAAGAAGCTTGAAGGCATAAATAGGAGAAAGCGAGTCCTGTCGCACGTGTTATATTTAATTTTTTTTAGTAAAATAAAGCCACACTTTCGACCGCCGACGCCCGCTATCCATGCTTGACTGACTCGCTCGGCTACATAGGCTCGGCTATGCTAACACTTCCGGCGGTGGGCGCTTCTTCGTTGGTGTTCAGCGGCTTCTTCTTCCGGTCGGCGGACTTATTCTTTTTTTCCGGTCGGCGGATTGGGTATCGAAACTAGGAATCGAAATTTAAACTTTTGAACGATTCCGGGAGAATCGGAAAGTTAGTCCCGGTTCCAATCGATACTCGATACCCAACCCTAGGTATAGTATTTGCGCTATATAAATACAGACCATTTCCCATGTTGACACAACTTGACTTACAGTTCTAGGAACTTGATAAAATATATTAAAGGTCTACTGAAAGCCACTACTACCGACCACGCAGTCTGATAATTTATATATCAATGATGAAATCTTAACATTGCAACACATGCCAATACGGCCGGGTTAACTTATAAAGTGACATTTAAAATTTCCCGGGAAATATCCGGCTGAAACGTCGCGGTATGATGACGTATGCGCGTGACGAAGTCAGAGTAACGGAAGTTATGGTACCCCGTAGAATCCTATACAAAAAGCTCTGTTTTCATTTCATAATTCCACAGTATTCTGGACATCTTTTGCAATTTGTTTAATGAACAATGAAGGCTGCAAAGAAGACAGTTGTAGGTGGGATCGGTGTATTAGCAGCGGACTACAGCAACACAACCAGGAGGACTTTGTTGGAGCGCTAGCCGCGCTAGCCGCGCTAGCCGCCGACCTCACCTTGACTTCCTACGTCTCCGGGCCGCCAAACGCATCGGGTGAAGTCCCTCGTCCTTCTGCCGATCGCTGGAACGCAGGTGAGCACGGGTGTTGATGAGCAGATGAGGGCTGGCTGGCGTAGGTGGAGAGCTAATGTTTTTAGCATAGCTCTGTGCGGTCCGGTTGCTAAGTTGCTAAGTTAGCTTCAATGGCGTCGTTAGCACAGCATTGTTAACCTTCGCCAGCCTGGAAAGCATTAACCGTGTATTTACATGTCCACGGTTTAATAGTATTGTTGATTTTCTATCTATCCTTCCAGTCAGGGGTTTATTTTTTTTGTTTCTATATGCAGTTAAAGCACGATGCTATCACGTTAGCTTGTAGCTAAAGCATTTCGTGGAGATAAAAGGCACTGAACGTCCATTTCGCGTTCTCGACTCTCATTTTCAAGAGGATATAGTATCCGAGGTGGTTTAAAATACAAATCCGTGATCCACAATAGAAAAAGGAGAGAGTGTGGAATCCAATGAGCCAGCTTGTACCTAAGTTACGGTCAGAGCGAAAAAAGATACGTCCATCACTGTCTCTCAAGTCCTTCACTGTAACGTTCCTCATCCACGAATCTTTCATCCTCACTCAAATTAATGGGGTAATCGTCACTTTCTCGGTCCGAATCTCTCTCGCTCCATTGTAAACAATGGGGAATTGTGAGGAATACTAGCTCCTGTGACGTCACGCTACTTCCGGTACAGGCAAGGCTTTTTTTTAACAGCGAGCAAAAGTTGCGAACTTTATCGTCGATTTTCTCTACTAAATCCTTTCAGCAAAAATATGGCAATATCGCGAAATGATCAAGTATGACACATAGAATGGATCTGCTATTCCCGTTTAAATAAAAAAAAATCATTTCAGTAGGCCTTTAAACCAATAGGGTTGTACGGTATACCGGTATTAGTATAGTACCGTGATACTAATGAATCATAATTGGTACTATACCGCCTCTGAAAAGTACCGGTCCGTACCCAAATTTGTCCTATCACCCAAAACTAATGTAAAGTATCAAACAACCGAAGAATAAATTATGATTACATTTGACAGAAGTAAGCAAATATTAACAGTAAATGAACAAGTAGATGAATAATTCATTTTCTACCACTTGTCCTTAATAATGTTGACAAAATAATAGAATGGAAAATGACAGCAGACTAATTAGGAGTCTTTGTTTGTTTATTAACTAATAAATGACAAGTTGTCTAGTATGATCACTATTTTATTTAAGGACAAACTTGCAATAATAAACATATGTTTAATGTACCCTAAGATTTTTTGTTAAAATAAAGCCAATAATAAAAAATTTTGTGGTCCCCTTTATTTAGAAAAGTACCGAAAAGTATCGACATCATTTTGGTACCGGTACCAAAATATTGGTATCGGGACCACACTATAAACCAACTTAATTTAAAGTTATCTCAACTTATATTTTCAAGTTTATCTCATATCAGACTGAATGTCAACTCATGTTTTGAAGTGTAATATACTTGACACTATAAGTTGACTCAACTTAACTAAGTCAAAGCAACAAGATGACCTGAGTGAGTTAAGTTGAGTTAACGTTTTTGTTTACTGTTTAAGTGTCAATTTGTGAGCTTTATTTGAAAACATTGTTATTGTCAAATCTATTTGACCTACCTGTGTCACTACCTAAAACTACTCAGATGCCTATAAGGGAAGAAGCAATAACAAATTGCAACCTAAACATAATTACATTATTATATACAGTGATTTTCAGACTATAAACTGCAACCTTTTTCCCCGTTCTTTGAACCTGGCTTGTACAATCTGCAGCTAATATATAGATTTTTTTTTTTACGGGTTTTTACGAGCTTCATGCCACCAACCAATTCAGCCAGACCAATGATAGTTGTTGAACAGGCCAAGATGGACCAATGAAAAAGTTCACATTAAATAAAATGCACTTACACAAACATTCAGTCACCTTCATCATGGCGTCGACACGACGAAATGCATACGATGCAGCTTTCAAGTTGAAGGCGCTCGAACCTGGCTGTCAAAAAAAATAGAAAATAGAGCGACTGCACGAAGCCAACATCTACCATCACCGACGGGTTTGGAAAGGCTGGACTGCTGCGTGTTGAAGAAGACACATGCGGCACAAGCTCAGAGGTGCCTCTACATTAAAGAGAAAGTGAAAACAAGGCTGCAGCAAGAGAAGGACAAAGACTGCATTGAATTACCTCTCTGGTAGTCTTACTGTAGCTGTGTTACAGGCACTGTTTTGCCTTACCTTTTTGAATGAGCACAAGCACCTGTGTAAGTAAATATATACGTACACCTGCGGCCTTAAGACGTGTGTGGCCAATATACATATGTACAAAATAAAACTGGTCCGGCTCTATACCCTGGAAATTACAGTCCATTTTCCAAAATCTTGCTTTTGCTGTCAAGCTAATTATTTAGGTTACACATCTTCTGCTGCTTCAGATCAAAAACGCCCTTCCATTGTCTATACTATTTGTCTGCATAGGGTCAAAAAAAATCACAGGGCACATATACACAAACACCCAATCATACTCACATCACCTAAAGCCCGAGGTAAGCAGACCATCAGATTTCTGTCTTGGTTAATGGCACACCTCTAATTAGGGTTGTACGGTATACCGGTATTAGTATAGTACCACGATACTAATCGTCATCACGTCATGTCATTGCTGGTTTACGAACAGACAAGCATGTTCGGCAGCGCACAATCACAGAGTACTTACAAACAGACACAGTGTGTAGATAGAAAAGGGAGAACGGACGCATTTTGGCTTGAAAACTAACGGTAAAGGTGAAGTTATAACACTGAAACGCCCTCAGGAAGAGGTGCTTTAAGACATGGCTAGCTAGCTAGCGGCGAACGTCCATTCGCAGTCTGCAGTGTTTTAGCTACTTCTAAATCACTAATCTTCACCTCCATGGCGACAAATAAAGTATGTTTCTTACAAGTATCATCCCTGCAGGACGAGGAATATCTAAACATGCTTCACTACACACCGTAGCTCACCGGTGTCAAATTGTAAACAAACCCCATTGGTGGATCTACACCCAACATCCACTATAAGGACACCAAGTACAGAAACGTATGTAGTCGATAATACTATGATTACATTGATATTTTTTGCCATCACAACATCATCTTTAATTTTTTTAAATTTATATTATGTTTATAAACTCAGGAAATATGTCCCTGGACACATGAGGACTTTGAATACGACCAATGTATGATCCTGTAACGACTTGGTATCGGATCGATACCCAAATTTGTGGTATCAACCAAAACTAATGTAAAGCATCCAAACAACAGAATAATAAATGATTATTACATTTTAACAGAAGTGTAGATATAACCTATTAAAAGAGAAAGTAAGCAGATATATATAAATAAAGGTGGTATGATATGGTATATTAACAGTAATTGAACAAGTAGATTAATCATTTATTTTCTACCACTTGTCTTTAAAAATTTTGACAAAATAATAGAATGATAAATGATACAATATGTTACGGCATATGTCAGCAGACTAAATTAGGAGCCTTTGATTGCTTACTTACTAATAAAAGACAAGTTGTCATGTATGTTCACTATTTTATTTAAGGACAAACTTGCAATAAGAAACACGTTTATTGTACCCTAAGTTTAAAAAAAAAAAAAAAAGCCAATTATTCTATTTTTTGTGGTCCCCTTTATTTAGAAAAGTATCTAAAAGTACTGAAAAGTATTGAAATAATTTTGGTACCGGTACCAAAATATTGGTTTCGGGACAACACTACCTCTAACATACAACGGCCATCCAACTTATCTTGGAATGAAGCTGGACAGACAATTGACATACACCCACCACATTAAAGCCCTGTGAACTCAAATCTTAGCACTTAATAAATGGAGAGTCGGATCTTTGATTTCCTGACTATGTCACTGTGAGGCCCAGACCAAAAACAGTTTGAAGAAAATTGGCGACAACAGTCTAAAAGGGGCAAATTAAAGGCCTACTGAAACCCACTACTACCGACCACGCAGTCTGATAGTTTATATATTAATGATGAAATCTTAACATTGCAACACATGCTAATACGGCCGGGTTAACTTATAAAGTGCAATTTTAAACTTCCCATGAAACTTCCGCTTGAAAACGTTGCGGTATGACGACGTATGCGCGTGACGTCACGAGGGCAAGGGAAGTCTTTGGACCCAATTCAAATACCTCTGTTTTCTTTGACAAAATTCCACAGTATTCTGGACATCTGTGTTGGTGAATCTTTTGCAATTTGTTTAATGGACAATGGAGACTGCAAAGAATAAAGTTGTAGGTGTGATCGGTGGAGCGGCGGACTACAGCAACACCAACACCAGGAGGTTGTGTTGTGTTTTGAGCAGGATAGCAGACGCACTACAGTGAGTAAGCCCGCCGCCGCATCTAAGTTAGCTTCTGTTTTTTTAGCTTCGCCAAGCTGAATATTATTAATCGTGTATTTACATGTTCATGGTTTAATAGTATTTTTGATCTTCTGTCTATCCATCCAGTCAGGGTTTTTCTTAATTTAGTTTCTATCTGCATTTGAGACAGATGCTATCACGTTGGCTACGTAGCTAGGTTAGCTTCTATTTTTTTAGCTTCGCAAAGCTGAATATTATTAATCGTGTATTTACATGTTCATGGTTTAATAGTATTTTTTATCTTCTGTCTATCCATCCAGTCAGGTTTTTTTTTAATTTAGTTTCTATCTGCATTTGAGACAGATGCTATCACGTTGGCTACGTAGCTAGGTTAGCTTCTATTTTTTTTTAGCTTCGCAAAGCTGAATATTATTAATCGTGTATTTACATGTTCATGGTTTAATAGTATTTTTTATCTTCTGTCTATCCATCCAGTCAGGTTTTTTATTTTATTTAGTTTCTATCTGCATTTGAGACAGATGCTATCACGTTGGCTACATAGCTAGGTTAGCTTCTATTTTTTTTAGCTTCGCAAAGCTGAATATTATTAATCGTGTATTTACATGTTCATGGTTTAATAGTATTTTTTATCTTCTGTCTATCCATCCAGTCAGGGTTTTTTTTAATTTAGTGTCTATCTGCATTTGAGACAGATGCTATCACGTTGGCTACGTAGCTAGGTTAGCTTCTATTTTTTTAGCTTCGCAAAGCTGAATATTATTAATCGTGTATTTACATGTTCATGGTTTAATAGTATTTTTTATCTTCTGTCTATCCATCCAGTCAGGTTTTTTTTAAATTTAGTTTCTATCTGCATTTGAGACAGATGCTATCACGTTGGCTACGTAGCTAGGTTAGCTTCTATTTTTTTTAGCTTCACAAAGCTGAATATTATTAATCGTGTATTTACATGTTCATGGTTTAATAGTATTTTTTATCTTCTGTCTATCCATCCAGTCAGGGTTTTTTTTAATTTAGTTTCTATCTGCATTTGAGACAGATGCTATCACGTTGGCTACGTAGCTAGGTTAGGTTCTATTTTTTTAGCTTCGCAAAGCTGAATATTATTAATCGTGTATTTACATGTTCAGTCACTGTGAATGTCCATTTCACGTTCTCGACTCTCATTTTCAAGAGGTTATAGCATCTGAGGTGGTTTAAAATACAAATCTGTGATCGACAATAGAAAAAGGAGAGAGTGTGGAATCCAATGAGCCAGCTTGTACCTAAGTTACGGTCAGAGCGAAAAAAGATACGTCCATCACTGCCTCTCAAGTCCTTCACTGTAACGTTCCTCATCTACGAATCTTTCATCCTCGCTCAAATTAATGGGGTAATCGTCACTTTCTCGGTCCGAATCTCTCTCGCTCCAATGTAAACAATGGGGAATTGTGAGGAATACTAACTCTTGTGACGTCCCGCTACTTCCGGTACAGGCAAGGCTTTTTTTTATCAGCGAGCAAAAGTTGCGAACTTTATCTTCGATTTTCTCTACTAAATCCTTTCAGCAAAAATATGGCAATATCGCGAAATGATCAAGTATGACACATAGAATGGATCTGCTATCCCCGTTTAAATAAAAAAATGTCATTTCAGTAGGCCTTTAATCCATCAATGATGATGACGCACTTAACAACACATTGAGGCACAGCGTCTATGTGAGATGAGGCCACTATGGGGACATCTGCAAATATTACACGCTTGAACATTACATGAAGTCGCCAGCGACACTCAGGAAAGAATGATATGAAAGCTGTTAAGTGACGGTGAGAGTGTACTAACAGCCTGTCAAGTCAATTGTGTGTATCCATGCACACTCTACTTACTTTACAACTTTCTGAAGCTACAAACCACCTGGATTCGAATCACACTACAGAAAAATCTGAAAGCAACAATATACTGCTTAGAATTGTGTTGTAAAGAAGCGGTCACTGCCATGAAAACCCCACAATCACATACACTATATTGCCAAAAGTATATGGCCGTCTATCCAAATGATGAGAATCAGGTGTACAAATGACTTGGCCCGGCCACAGGTGTATAAAATCAAGCACTTAGGCATGGACACTGTTTCTACAAACATTTGTGAAAGAATGGGCCGCTCTCAGTGATTTCCAGCGTGAAACTGTCATAGGATGCCACCTGCGCAACAAATCCAGTCGTGAAATTTCCTCGCTCCTAGATATTCCAAAGTCAACTGTCGGCTTTATTATAAGAAAAGTGAAGAGTTTGGGAACAACAGCAACTCAGCCACGAAATGGTAGGCCACATAAACTGACAGAGGGGTCAGCGTCAGCATAGAGCAAAGACTTTCTGCACAGTCAGTTGCTACAGAGCTCCAAACTTCATGTGACCTTCCAATTAGCCCACGTACAGTACGCAGAGAGCTTCATGGAATGGGATTTCGTGGCCGAGCAGCTGCATCTAAGTCCAATGCAAAGTGTGGGATGCAGTGGATGTAAAGCACGTCGCCACTGGACTCTAGAGCAGTGGAGACGCCTTCTCTGGAGTGATGAATCACACTTTTTCACCTGGCAATCTGATGGATGAGTCTGGGTTTGGAGGTTGCCAGGAGAACCGTACATTTCGGACTGCATTGTGCAGAGTGTGAAATTTGGTGGAGGAGGAATTATGATGTGGGGTTGTTTTTCAGGAGTTGGGCTTGGCCCCTTAGTTCCAGTGAAACTAAGGAATTTTGGACAATTCCATGCTCCCAACCTTGTGGGAACAGTTTGGAGCGGGCCCCTTCCTCTTGCAACATGAGCAAGCAAGGTCCATAAAGACATGGATGACAGAGTCTGGTGTGGATGAACAGAGTCCTGACCTGAACCCAATAGAACACCTTTGGCATGAATTAGAACGAGACTGAGAGCCAGGTCTTCTGGACCAACATCAGTGTGTGACCTTACACCTACAAACACACTCCGCAACCTTGTGGACAGCCTTCCCAGAAGAGTTGAAGCTGTAATAGCTGCAAAAGGTGGACCAACATCATATTGAACCCTATTGGTTAGGAATGGGATGGCACTTCAAGTTCACATGTGAGTCAAGGCAGGTGGCCAAATACTTTTGGCAATATTAGTAGCCTGTGTATAATACCATTGGACCGGCCCACACACCTCATGTTGCGTTCGCATTAGCATGACTGTTGAGAGTTAGAGCACAAACTAAAAAGATGAAAATGCTAACGACGTCAGGTTTTTACAGATGAGTTCTTCATTTGTTTAACAGGCAGGAAATTAATTTTTTTATTGCAACGCTATCAAAATAATTTACACTTAAGTGTAGGGAGAGAATGGCAGCAAAGCATGCGGTCTTTCTACTTGGCTTGAGGCTTCTGCTACAATTCCAATTGCTGAAAGGTTAAAAAGCACCCAATGATACTGTACTTAAATTGGGTGTAAAGTGCAGACTTTGCTCCCAAATGCAAAAAGTCAAAAGTATATTTCATCCTGTCCCTTTTCTCTTGTTCGGTGTCTTCATGGGAACATCTCATAACACAAAGCTGCACAACAGGGCTGATGAATGGATAATGTCTCTTTTACTGGAGCTCACTTTAAAGGGTCCCCAGGCCCTTCAGCTATTTAATGGCCACTGCTTCTTTCCCTGAGAAAAAAAAGATAGCGACAGAATGATGAAACAAGAACCTCATTTGTGAAGTATTCCTTCAAGTTTTGATGTTTTGTTTGTGGCTGACTGATGCGGTCTATATGTAGAATTTTGAGGAAAAAAATGAATCTATTCTATTTTGGAACAAGGCCGTAACATAACAAAATGTGAAAAGTGAAGTGCTGTGAATACTTTCCGGATGCACTGTAACTCTTGACACGTGAAATGATGACAAGAGCCGACAGAACATTTTTTAAATAAATATGCATGTCACTATACTAGCATATAATAGTTCATTTTGCCAAGGTGCAGTGCTGTCTAGTAAAAGGTTACAAGCAAGACTGTAGGTGATGACATGCTGCGAAAATTGCAAGAAGCACATTAATTTGAGTTTGAAGGGATACAATTGACCGGAAAAGTTTTAAAGAAAAAAAGAATGAGAAAGAAAGAAAATATAAAAAAGAAAGTTGGTTGGAACTGTAAGGAAAGACACAGTTTGTGGAAGTAAAGTCTTTGGAGGAGCCAACGCCTTAGCATGTAATTAGACACAATTAAACAGACTGAATTTCCCACTGCTCTAAAGGTGCTTTTAAGTAAACAATCATGTATTTAGGGCCAGTCCCAATACACCCGCCCGCCATACTTGCCAACCTTGAGACCTTGAGGTGGGCGGGGCGGACCGGGGGGCGGGGTTAAGGGGATATATATATATATATATATATATATATATATATAATAAATAATGAATTTCAGTGTTCATTTATTTACACATATACACACATAACACTCCTCTCTACACATTGTTGTATTTGAAAGTGCAATGCTTTGCAGCCAGTAGCACAGCCTTTGAAGGAGCATAGGTATGACTCGAACACGATTTTCAATGAAACAATAGAAAATACGTACTCATATAGTAGTACAGTTGGCACAGTACAGCAAACTGACAGTTAATATTTAAACATTTAACAAGTGACATTTCAAACTATTTTGAACAGAAATAGTTCATGCACGTTCAGATAAATTCTTCAAATTTACATTTAAAAAAAATTTGGCCGAGGGCCGGGCTGTATATATGCGCACTAATTGACTGAAAGAGCACGCACTTGGCGCGATGATGTCATGTTATGGATGGAAAAATGCATTTTTAGACCATATGATTTGCCTGAGCGGCTAGGAGACCACGAGAGTAACAAGCGGTTGCCTTGTTGCCTTTCCATTAAGAACAATACATTTGTTTTTAGTATAAGTTTGCTGGTTTCAAGAAATGTAATGCCGAGCGCACATCATTATGTCAAGATAATGGCACTAGCATTTACTTAATTTAAGAATATTTTTCAACATATTGAGCAAAAAGGTCTCTTTTTTTTCTACCAAGAAAAGTGCACTTGTTATTAGATTAGATTAGATAGTACTTTATTGATTCCTTCAGGAGAGTTCCCTCAGGAACATTTAAATTCCAGCAGCAGTGTACAAAATTGTAAAAAGTAAAAAGTAAATAATGGGGGTATAAATGGAGACAAAATAGAAAAATATTACAATAGAATAAAAATAAAAAGCAACGATGAGAATAAAAATATAACAGTAAAATAAGAATATAACAAGAAAAACTATTAGTGAGAATATACTTATTTTAAGGTATTTTTGGGTTCATTCAGGTAAGCTAATTTGACTTGTTATGGAAAGTCTTGACAAGCCAAATTTTCTTGTTCTATTGGCAGATAATTTTGCTTAGTTAAAATAAAATACCCCTAATTTTTTGATTTTTTTTTCTTGTTTTTGAACACTGACTTTTTGCAGTGTACCTCTTGCTTTGTATACTTGCTCGCCCCGGTCGGTATAAACTATTTGCTTGATTAACAGAATTTCTATTGCGACATCCAGTGGACACATTTATTAGCGCGGCTTACATAGTCTATAGTCTGGAAAATCCGGTAGACGAAATGTGTTCTGTATTTTTAAAAAAGTGCACTGATGGGAACTTACCTGGTTATGTTTGACTTCATCAGTAAAACATGGGGTTGCAGACCACCTGTGCAATGACTGCCGTTGAGTTGCAAGTGCGCTGGAGCAGCTGGAGTATAATATAGTGCAGGTGTACCTCTCTCTGTCTTCTCTCACTCTCACACTAATCCATCTCAGGTGCCTTTGAAATCTCATTTGCACCGGCTCCATTTCCATTAAGCAACTCTCAGTTAGCGCACTTTGTGAGAAACGCACAGTCGGCAGAAAGAGGTGAAGACGCAAACTTTGCTTCTGTAATGTCCAAGCCAGTAATAGTGGAAGTGGTGCATAATGAAGGATGATCCAAATTGCACGACAAAGGATATCAGCGAATGTCTGACACAAAGCTGCGTTATTTGCACATTTGTACACAGAGGAAGCTAACTCAGCACTGTTCTCCGTTACCTATGCATATTTGCTCATGTGCACATTTTCTCCTCATCTCACAATAACAGATTGAGAAGTGTGATGTTTACCAACTACTCGAACACAGTGAGAGGTTTAAATAACACGATACAAGATTTAGTGGGGGACCTATTATTTTCTTACCTATTGGTACCTGTTTTTATTTATTTGGGATCGGCATAAGTCCCCAAAATTGTAAACCAAATCATGGAGGCATTGGGACGGTTTATAAAACTATTCTACGTTTTTGTACTTCCTCCAAACAAGCCGTTTGGAATTCGCACAACATGTGATGTTTTTCCAACATGTGATGTTTTTCCAACATGTGATGTCAGTGGATATCTCTATATATGGTAAAGGTTTACCCGTAGTGTTTTGCGCGAGTAATAATCAACACATAATATACCATAGTAAGCAAACACATTAAATACATAAATAATCTTCATCTCAAAAAAAAAAAAAAAAAGGGTTCAAGATATTCATCATTATTCTTGTTTTGTGTACTTTGTGAACAATTGTAGTTTGAACAGTCTCTTAAAGTGAATCATATTGGTGCTTTGTTTGATATCTTTGGTTAATCCATTCCATAGTTTAATTCCACATACTGAAATGCTAAAGGTTTTAAGTGTTGTACGAGCATACAAATGTTTCAAATTACATTTTCCTCTAAGGTTATATTTCTCCTCTTTTGTTGAGAAGAATTGTTTTACATTCTTGGGTAGCAGGTTATAGTTTGCTTTGTACATCATTTTAGCTGTTTGCAAATGCACCAAATCGTTGAATTTCAATATTTGTGATCGAATAAATAAAGTGTTTGTATGTTCTCTATGTCCAACATTATGTATTATTCAAATTGATCTTTTTTGTAACACAGTTAGTGAACGAAGCGCCCAAAAGTGTGTTTTCTTTTACCCTTTCAATATCTACTCCATCTATTTCAGTGGTTCTTAACCTGGGTTTGATTGAACCCTAGGGGTTCGGTGAGTCGGGCTCAGGGGTTCGGCGGAGGTCAAGACACACCCGACTCATCATGTAAATAAAAACTTCTCCCTATGGGCGTATTACGGATACAGCAACAGCAGAAGTCACACTGATTTGCAGGTGTGTAATTTGTTGTGAGTTTATGCACTGTGTTGGTTTTGTTCTTTGAACAAGGTGATGTTCATGCACGGTTCATTTTGTGCACCAGTAATAAAACATGGTAACACTTTAGTATGGGGAACATATTCACCATTAATTAGTTGCATATTAACATGCAAATTAGTAACATATTGGCTCTTAACTAGTCATTATTAAGTACTTATAAATGCTTTATTTGGCATGGTCTTATTATAACCCTAACCCTGGCCCTAACCCTCTAACCCTAACCAAATAATTCTAAATTAAGTCTTTGTTACTTGGAATATGTTCCCCTAGTGTCCAAAAAACTCTAAATTAATGTTCCCCATACTAAAGTGTTACCAAAAACATATAACTTTGTCTTGAATTTGAAAAAAAAAACATTTTATTTTTCACTAAAGAAGGGTTAGGTGAATGTGCATATGAAACTGGTGGGGTTCGGTACCTCCAACAAGGTTAAGAACCACTGATCTATTTGTAATTGTGTTTGACTTTCTCTTCTACTGTTACCAAATCGCATTATTTTAGTTTTACTGAGATCTGAGGTCTGTTTTTGTCAAACCGTCTTTTTAATTTTTTCATTTCTTCTGTTATTGAGTGACTGAGGCATTAAGGAGTGGGACAATCCAGGACTAGCTTCAGTGTGCTCAAACAACCACCAGGTAGCACCTTTGAGCAGATAATACTGTATCATCTCATTCAGACTTGTCAGGTGGGTAGTGCATTCGCTTAAAGCAGGGGTGTCCAAAGTGCAGCCCGGGGGCCATTTGCGGCCCGCAAGTCATTTTTTAACGGCCCCCCGGCACATTTAAAAAATCTGATTGAAAAAAATTTTAAACATAAAAAGTGGTATAAAAGAGTAAAGAGGTGAAATGTAACAACATTTTTTGCAATGTTTCCTCTAATAACACAAAGCTGCCATGCAGGCTGTTTCTTTCTTTAAAAAATAATAATGAATCAAAATCAATGTCATTATGAATTATTGACCTATGCAAGGCTCCAATTATGTCACATTAAATATTCCACTTTGAGATATTTTTTGGGGAAAATGTTGCATATTTTGTGTTTGCCATATAAAAAAACTGAGCTGTTTTTGTTTTTTTTAAAGAAAGGCCTAAAACGAACAAACAAAAAACATAAACAACAATAAAACTTATAATTGACAGATAGATCTGAAGTTGATCTCGAGATTTTTGGGTTGAAAGTAAACAGTAAAAAAAATTGATAATATCTTTAACACTTTAATGAATAGGACCCTTTTGGATCCCCAATAATTGTAGTGTGATTTGTTTTTAAATGCCATTGCTCAAAAAATAATAATGAATCAATGGTGTTATGAGTTATTGACCTTTTTAAGGCTCCAATTATTATATAAACTCAAATGTTCCACTTCAAAATTTTATTGGGTGAAAATATTGCATGTTTTGTGTTTTTTCCATAAAAAAACAGGGTTTTCTTTGACAAAAAGAGCATACAACTTAAATCTTTAAAAACGTTATATTGACAGATAGACCTAATGTTGATCTAGAGATTTAAAATATATTATTATTTTATAATAATAAAAATAACAATACTGAATAATGACACTGTGGAGGGGGGCGTGGCCTGAGGGCCTGCCGCGGAACGGGGTGTGTCAGGACCGGCCTCGAAGACAGCGACAGGTGAGTAGATGGCCCAGGTGGGCCTTGTTATCTAATCACCTGTCGCCTTTATTAGCAGCAGCCGGAATGAGACACGTAGTTGGAGTTGGAGGTGCTGATGAGCGGACGCAGGGGGAAAAAACATTGTGCTGCAAAGCAGAAGCCTATTGCTATTTATGAGAATAAAACAGTGTTATACCCTGAATTCCGGGCTCTACTGGCAGTGTGTGGTGGTCCGAAGAACCCACTAGAGGGCAACCTCTACAGACACATTTTTTTTATTTTTTTTGGACCAAAACCCTTTGGGGTCCCTGGGATCAAGCCTGAGTGGAGGCCTAAATGTATATTTTTTATACATATACTGTATTGGTTTTTAAAATAAAAAATATCAAAATGGCCCCCGCTTGCTTCGATTTTTCAGTGTGCGGCCCTCAGTGGAAAAAGTTTGGACACCCCTGGCTTAAAGTGAAGGATGACGCAAAAATACTCGCGCACACACATGCAACTCTCTCTCTTCGTCAATTGTATCTACACGGTGCAAGGCTCTACCCACAAAATCTACATTCCTTCAACAGCATTGTCCAATAAATCAAGATGATCCATCTTAGATGAATACGAGCGCGTTTTGCGGAGTCGGGTCGACAGCTTGAGAAAATCCCCAATCGCCACAACATGCACACAAAAACGTGTGTCAACCGTCCATCTAAAATGTGACAATTGAAGTCAGCCTGTGGATGCCATCATTGTCATCTTTCTAAACTCTGCTGCCTGTGTCCGCAGAGAGAAAAGCAACGGTTGCCAGCAAATGCCGCGCTTCCTCTGTAATTTGTGAGGCTTCACACAAGGCAGTGCACAGGGCGAATAGTACACAACGGTGTGGTCACCGCAGACACCATCATATTCATCTTAACTTAATACCAGTGCCATTGCAAGAATCAATAGTGGTAGAAAGACAAAGACTATTGGACACGGCGAGGCTGGGAAAAAAAAAAAAGATGTCAATCCATGGTGTGAATCATCCCCTTGTGCCTGCTCAGAATTACAATTCAGAACTGTACCACTACACATCCGTCATCCATCATCAGGACACAAGGATCTCCACAAACTGGATGATTGATGAATTTTAGGGCTGCAAAGTAGATTTTGAATAGGCATGCAAAGCAAGCTACAGGGATTTCACCAACAAGCTATATTTACATCCATCCATCAACCTTCCCAGTTCGTGTGTGTGTTGTGTGTGTGTGTGTGTGTGTGTGTGTGTGTGTGTGTGTGTGTGTGTGTGTGTGTGTGTGTGTGTGTGTGTGTGTGTGTGTGTGTTGGCACAAGAGCTGTAAATGTCAGCAGAAACATGTCGGCATGCTGACGCAGGGCAAACAAAAGACGCAGGCTGACAGCATCACACTGACAAGACGCTGCCAACGATATCGATGGGGATCAATAGAGCGACAAATAAATCAACACGAGGGTACTAATCGATGCCTGGTAAGTTTGCAGTGCATCCGGAAAAATGTTCACAGCGCTTCACTGTTTCCACATTTTGTTATGTCACAGCCTAATTCCAAAACGGATTAAATTCATTGTTGTCCTCAAAATTCTACACACAATACCCCATAATGAAAATGTAAAAGTTTTATTTTCAAAAATGTTGCAAATGTATCCCACACATTGACCCTAGTGTGTGAATGTGAGTGTGAATGTTGTCTGTCTATCTGTGTTGGCCCTGTGATGAAGTGGCGACTTGTCCAGGGTGTACCCCGCCTTCCGCTCGAATACAGCTGAGATAGGCTCCAGCACCCCCTCGCGATCCCAAAAGGGACAAGCGGTAGAAAATGGATGGATGGATGGATGGATGTACATAAGTATTCACAGCTTTTGCTCAATACCTTGTTGATGCATGCACTTTTGGCAGCAATTGCAACCACAAGTCTTTTTTGAATACAATGCCACAAGCTTGGCACACCTATCTTTGGGCAGTTTCGCAGATTCCTCTTTGCAGCACCTCTCAAGCTCCATCAGATTGGATTGAAATTAATTGATGTCCTCACAAGGAATCGTTAATTAATGAATTAAAGCCTGCTCAATGGCCTTGTGGTTAGAGTTCCTTGAGATCGGTAGGGTCCATGAGTTCAAACCCCCGGCCGAGTCATACCAAAGACTATAAAAATGGGACCCATTACCTCCCTGCTTGGCACTCAGCATCAAGGGTTGGAATTGGGGGTTAAATCACCCAAATGATTTCCGAGCGTGGCCACCACTGCTGCTCACTTCTCCCATCACCTCCCAGGGGGTGCAACAAGGGGATGGGTCAAATGCAGAGAGTAATTTCACCACACCTAGTGTGTGTGTGACTATCAGTGGTACTTTAACTTTAACTTTTAACTTTAATTGGCGAAAAAGTGAATTGTATCATTGCCTCGATCTTGTTTACGTTGTTGAAATCCATTTGGCAAAGCCCGAACGACCACCTCTGTGTGTTGCTAAAGTATCCACATCCTGTAGAAATGTCCGTACGTCAGCTATGAAGTTGCCGTGAGACAGCGCACATTTCCACGCCAACGTCAGTCTTGATAGATCGCATCTTCGCCGTGAAAAAGGTTGTACGCTAGATTTTCGTGTGTACGCAAGCTTATGAATACATGAGGACCCTGGTCACTGGTGTATAGTACAGGCCAAAAGTTTGGACACACCTTCTCATTCAATGAGCTTTCTTTATTTTCATGACTATTTACATTGTAGATTGTCACTGAAGGCATCAAAACTATGAATGCACACATGTGGAGTACTTAACAAAAAAAGGTGAAATAACTGAAAACATGTTTTATATTTTAGTTTCTTCAAAATAGCCACCCTTTGCTCTGATTACTATTTTGCACACTCTTGGAATTCTCTAAATGAGCTTCAAGAGGTAGTCACCTGAAATGGTTTTCACTTCACAGGTGTGCTTGGAGCTCATCGAGAGAATGCCAAGAGTGTGCAAAGCAGTAATCAGAGCAAAGGGTGGCTATTTTGAAGAAACTAGAATATAAGACATGTTTTCAGTTATTCCACCTTTTTTCTGTTAAGTACATAACTCCACATGTGTTCATTCATAGTATTGATGCCTTCAGTGACAATCTACAATGTAAATAGTCATGGAAATAAAGAAAAAGCATGGAATGAGGAGAAGGTGTGTCCAAACTTTTGGCCTGTACTGTATGTGGGTGACTGGTAGTTGTTTGGCCCCACCTGATGTTTTGATTTTAGAAATCTCTCGAACCCGAAAAAAATAACTCTATTCGAGGAAAAAATATGCGACCTTATACAGTCATTTAGAGTCGGTTTATAGGAGGTGAGCCAAAATCCTGGCCACCATTTAATTTGCACAGATGCAAATTTTGCTCGGTTGGATTCACCACCACAAAGTCGACTTTGATTGACTGATCAATTGGGAAACTGTTACTGTGCATTATCACCCGCTGAAACAATAACATTGCAGCAACTTACTTCTGGAGATCTTTGACAGACATGGAGATCTTGAGGTTGTGTCCAAGAACATGGAGCGCAGTGAGAATGTCGGCCCACTGGACCATCTCTCCAAGGGGACCTCCTTTAAGCACCTTTGGGCTGAAAACATCTCCAGCCTCCTCTGTTAGGAACCCCACATGGATTAGGATCTGAAAGAGTGCACACAAACACACTCAGTTGCGGTCTGCGTTGTGCAATGCGGAGATAAGAGTTCAAGACATCGGCTGCATCCCTGCTTGTGGTGCTTGACATTTGCTGATGACCTTGGAAAACTTAGATAACATTGATTTGTTTTGGAAAGTTTTGCAGCATTGTGTGATGGAAGTTGTTTAAAAGCATCTGTCTAGTTTCAGAACTTTGGCTTTGGAAAGCAATTTTGACGTGTACTCACTTTGTGTGTTTATGTGATTTGATTTCACATCATTAAATCATACAGTGGAACCTCAGTTTTGCCGTACACACTATTATTGGTACGAGTATTTTCTTGAAATAAAATGTAGTTTTTTGCGTACAGTCTCGGTATGCATACAAATGAACAAAGTCCTGCGTATCATTTCGTGCAATAGAGTGCCCAAACAAAGAATCCCACTTGGTTGCAAATTATAATTTTTTTTGATTGAGTACAACTGCAAAATAAGCCATCACAGGGCCAAAGGAAGGGAAGTTGCAAGGACCAGCATTTTGTTAAAGAAGGTCAGAAAAACGTTTGAATACAAGAAAGAACTCGTAGCAGAGTACAAAGTTGGCTCTTCTCCTTTTGATTGTCTTCAACAACCAATTATTCAATAACAAGGTAAAACAGTGAGGTTATATGTTCATTTTCCATTGCATTAATCACTTACAACTTAAGAGTGCCCCAACTTAAAGAGTGTTTTGCGATAAGAGCTGTATTTTGGCTAATTGTTATGCTCTAAATCGCAAGCCAAAATTTGAGCTACAAGCATCCCCGCCATTAGTTGATATAGCAAATCTGCTAGCCAGCACCATACTGAAGCAGAATGAGTCAAAAGCCAGCCAAGAATGTTAAAATAATAATCTAAATGGTGGCCATTTATCCATGGAAATATGGAAAAGCTGCTGATGGTGTGTTTGACAGAGAAGCAGCTTGAAGGAAATACCGTAAAATTCCGCTCTCCAAGGTAACGTATTTTCTGGATTAAAATCCAATCCCATTCGTTATAACCTGGTGCGCCTAATGTATGTATTAATTCTGGTTGTGCTTACTGACCTCAAAACAATTGTGTTTGTTTTGTAATGATAAGTGTGACCAGTAGATGGCAGTCACACGAAAGAGATACAGGCGGGCGCCTGTTCAATAAAGGACTCTAGCAAGTACAAGTTAGCAAGCAAGCCCAAAACTTTGATGTTTCCCTGAAAACATAGAACATGACACACAGCGCTCAAAAATCTGTCAAAATGTTTTACTACGACTTTGGTAAGCTACAAAGACACACCACTTGATGGAAGGCGGAGCATTACGGATACTGTAGTCAGACATACTGTGCTTCAACTTACGGGTATTATTATGGTGTGTGTATGAGGACCCCAAAATGACACCTATTAGGAGACATTATCTGGCATTTTGTTTCGGAATATTATGCAAAACCTGCTGATGTGTATTTGGGATCTGCATGAATCCTGAAAATGTGTGTGCGTCCACTATTGTAGTCCGCGCCGTAGTCAATAAACTCCTTTTTCCCCCCAAATCTTCTTGTTGTAGGGCATTCATCCTCCGCTGTTGCTATTTCTAATATAAAGTAGCGTACGGTTCTAACTTATATCTCTGAATAGACTCGCTATGCAAGCACTAAAAACTACCGGTACAACAAAGATGACGGGAAGAAGACGCTGTCAAAGTGGAGGCACGTAGGCGCATCCTGAAGAGACGGTCAGAAAGCTGCTTGAGGATGGTCTGTAAAATATAATCCATGCAATATTTTGACCAAAGAACCACCATCATGTGTTATGTAGACCAGGGTTCCCCAACTTTTTTTCTACCAGGGACCGGTTTAATGTATGCATTATTTTTACGCACCGGCTTTCTACGTGTGGCATCCTTTGGCTACAATCTGGCACATTAACATTGTATATGTCCATTAATGTGCATTGTCCCATGTACTATAACAAAGGAGTTGTAATATACATCTATTAACAAGCTTATTGGTGTTTAGTGGGACAGGCGAAAGTTAAGTTGGAGAAAATGCGGTAGTTCATAAATTAATTAATGTATCTGTGTGGCCCGGTAGCAAATGCGTCACGTACCGGCACCCGGACCGGTGGTTGGGGACCACTGATGTAGACCACAACGAAGTGTTTTGAATGTAGAAAAAATATATAAAAAATATGACCCCTTTAATGCGTTTTATAATCCAATGCGCCTTTTGTATGAAAATAGACCTGAATAAACCCACTCCTTGGCAGTGCTCCTTATAATCCAGTGCACCCAATTGTCCGAAAAATACATTAAATGCTGTACGTTATTATTACACTACTTCATAAAACCAATGTAGTTCTTTGTAGTATATTCTATTCTACTGTTTCTAAACAATAGTTATTATCTAAAGTTTACATTTGTTAAATTGTGGTGTCTTGGAGGGGCCAAACACTGATTAAACTGATTACAATTAATTTCAATAGGCAGCATTGATTTGAGATACAATATCCCCTCCTACAAGATACCAACTAAGCTCCCTTCTCGTCTCTCATGGACACACACCTGTTGTTGACTTTGGACTGATTAGCGACTGCACAACACCAAAGCCGCGGAACAGAGAAACGCTGCAAACTTACACACAAACACAGGCATCCACAAAAAATATACACCACACACATACCCCAACCCCCATCCAACGCCCCTGACGCGAATTCTTTAGGGGTGATGGATGAAGAGCTGCAGCCTCCCGCCGTGGCTCCCACTCCCTCCCCTCTGTTGCTAGTCTCGAGATGTACAGGTAAAAGCCAGTAAATTAGAATATTTTGAAAAACTTGATTTATTTCAGTAATTGCATTCAAAAGGTGTAACTTGTACATTATATTTATTCATTGCACACAGACTGATGCATTCAAATGTTTATTTCATTTAATTTTGATGATTTGAAGTGGCAACAAATGAAAATCCAAAATTCCGTGTGTCACAAAATTAGAATATTCAACGCAGCCGTCTACCAGCAAGTTTTAGAGCACTTCATGCTTCCTGCTGCTGACCTGCTCTATGGAGATGGAGATTTCAAGTTCCAACAGGACTTGGCGCCTGCACACAGCGCAAAATCTACCCGTGCCTGGTTTACGGACCATGGTATTTCTGTTCTAAATTGGCCCGCCAACTCCCCTGACCTTAGCCCCATAGAAAATCTGTGGGGTATTGTGAAAAGGAAGATGCAGAATGCCAGACCCAAAAACGCAGAAGAGTTGAAGGCCGCTATCAGAGCAACCTGGGCTCTCATAACACCTGAGCAGTGCCAGAAACTCATCGACTCCATGCCACGCCGCATTCACGCAGTAATTGAGGCAAAAGGAGCTCCAACCAAGTATTGAGTATCGTACATGCTCATATTTTTCATTTTCATACTTTTCAGTTGGCCAACATTTCTAAAAATCCCTTTTTTGTATTAGCCTTAAGTAATATTCTAATTTTGTGACACACGGAATTTTGGATTTTCATTTGTTGCCACTTCAAATCATCAAAATTAAATGAAATAAACATTTGAATGCATCAGTCTGTGTGCAATGAATAAATATAATGTACAAGTTACACCTTTTGAATGCAATTACTGAAATAAATCAAGTTTTTCAAAATATTCTAATTTACTGGCTTTTACCTGTATATGTGCTTTGCTATGGAGTTTTTTTTTCCACTTCAGACTGGGCCCCCATAGGAGCCCAGTCTAGATTGTATTTTTTTACTCATCCTTCCCCAGCGTTGACCTTTTTCCCATCTTTTACGGGGTGCCTTGTGTCGATTCATCAGCGTTTCTGCTCTGTAACCCTGTACACTGTTTGTTTGTCTAATCTTGAATGGGTTTGTGCTGAAAACAAAGTTTTGTTATACTTTTGCAATGACAATAAAGACCTATACCTACCTAAGCTTGTGAGTTACAGTACTACCGTATATGTATTTGGCATTGTTTCTGCGTGTAATAATAATAATAATAATAATAATACCTGGGATTTATATAGCGCTTTTCTAAGTACCCAAAGTCGCTTTACATGTTAAAAACCCATCATTCATTCACACCTGGTGGTGGTAAGCTACTTTCGTAGCCACAGCTGCCCTGGGGTAGTCTGACGGAAGCGTGGCTGCCAATTTGCGCCTACGGCCCCTCCGACCACCACCTATCATTCATTCAACATTCAATCACCGGTGTGAGCGGCACCGGGGGCAAGGGTGAAGTGTCCTGCCCAAGGACACAACGGCATGGTAAGAGGCGGGGAGCGAACCTGCAACCCTCAGGTTTCTGACACGGGCGCTCTTTCTGCGTGTAAAACTAACTATTACGTATAAAATGTGTTTTTGATAGTGAAGATACATTTGATACAATATTCTTATTTCATTATTATTTTTTGCATCGCACTGTGACTTGTTTTGTATCATGTTGTGGAGGGAGAGTGTGATCAGCGCGCCTGCAGGAGCAAAGGTCACCGACTCTGTCGATGGTGTTGAGGGCGGAGCACTATCGGATAGGGGCGGGGGCATGTGCTGACGGCGAGACACAGCTGGCAGGTGATTAGATTTCACAGGTGGTACGTGGTAATCTAATCATCTGTTGTCTTTAACAGTGAGCGGCCAGTGGAGTAGAGGAGGCGGGAGAGACTGGAGAGAAAACATCTAGAAAGATTGTTGGTTAAATACATGAACATTAAAACTTTGTTGAAACGGCACGCCTGGCTCCTGCGACGTGTGTAAACATGGAACGAGTAGGAAGTGACTTCCACACATGTTTTTAGTGGTCCAGTTACCTTGGCATACTGTATTGTGTATAGTAGTGATGGGTTGATGAGGCGTCATGAAGCGTTTCGACACATTGCAAAACTGTATTGATACTGTGTCACTAAATACCGACATCTGCTGGACATTAAAAATCCCTACAGGCAACCTATGGACGGACTCAACTGACACTGATTTTATGACCTAGTATATACAATAATATAAACCAAGTCATTGTATTTCATTTAGGATTATTTCATATCTTCATTTAACTAAAAACATATTTTTATCTTTTTTAGATACAGTCAATAAATAATGTGAACATGTATCATAACATGGAAATCTAAGAGAACGTGTTGTGAATGAGGATGCTCGTGGACTGGGATTTTTACACATTTTTATTAAAAAAAAACAGTTTTTCCAACGTATTACATTTTAGACGATTTCTCTTAGTTATTATTTCTCCGGCTGTAGAAAAGACCCGCTCACAGGCAATGTTCCCTCTAATTGTTCATGTGTCTGAGCAAACACAAAAACTCCCTGAGCATTCAGTGGAGCACATGTGAGCAACATCCCACGTGGCAATACCAGCAGCACACCTGTCTCAAACCAATCTTTTATAATAACACTCAAATGAGAGGAGTCATTTTCATGAGATTATTTTGTAATATTAGTGATTTGGCCCACTTGTAATGAAAATAAAATAATTTTTGTTTTTCATAAGCTATGGATTAGTATTGTACAATATGTCTGGGTGGGGGTCCTGCTTTGGAAATCATTTGTACCCCTTTCAGAGATCACATTTAGTTCCCCTTAAACATCCTTGTGTTGCACAATGAAATGTAAGCATAGCATGAAGTGTGCATTCCTGTAACTTTCTCTAGTAACAGCATTCCATGAATAATATAAATAAATTAAAATTAATAATAAATGACAGTAGAATAAGCACACGTATGACTGAAGAGTCATAGTGTAACTTTGTGTTGTGTTTGAGTTGTCCGACTTTTTGTGTGGCCATAAACGCACCAGTGGCTTAGTGGTATGCGTGTTGGTGACAGATGACAAGTTGGTTTTGGCCTGGTTTGTACGGCAGAAAATGACTAGTTTTTCGAGATATAAGTTTTTTACTCATGTTTTTGGTGTGGTTATGGCCGAATATAAACAGTTTTGCTCAATAAGGTGATCGATATAATTCCTGTCCTCGAAGCGTCTCGATAGACGTTACAATAATTGAACGGTGTTCAATTGAACGGTGTTGGCGAACACCGTTAGGGCCGCTTGTTGTCACTGTCACTCAGAGTTGCATTGCAAAATTACACAGAATAATTTTGTTTAGAATTCAGATGGGTTTGATTTGGTGCGCGGCATATATTTGCTGTGCGCAGAGGACGCTTGAGCAGTGCGCAATTGCGCAGGCGCGCACCTAAGAGGGAACGTTGCTCACAGGGCACAGAGGAGGCCGGAGTGCGACACAGTTCGCGTATCGGTCACGTGACCAAAGCAGCTCATGATCGGTCACGTGACTTTCTAAAAGCGGTACGCGCACCGACACAGGGTATCGCTCTATGAGCTCGACGCATGCGCCGATGCATCGGTGTTGCCGGACCCATCACTAGTGTATAGCTACTGCTGCTTTTTAAAGTGCTCTGTAAACAAAGTTTAGTCATTGATTAATCAGGGGATGTTATTTAGGCATATTTCACTTGTGGTTTAATTGAAAATCCTCATCGTACCACCTGCATAATCATTACAGCGCAGCAAGAAAGAAACGACGTGTTGCTTTTCATACTGGATTAGACTGGGCCGTGTCGTGGCAATGCTCTGCAGAGTAATCCTGATTAGCTAACCCAGCATGAGCACCTCACTGCTCGATGGCAAACAGGGTGCACTACTTGAAGCATGCATCCTTGATGAACCTGTGCGTGTGTGAACTATGCCAAGAGTTTGGATGCTTCTTACTTAAGTCAACCCCCTGCTACGCCTGTCTGCTTGCTTGTATAAAATACGCTGTGTTGTCTACAGATATTAACTATGAAGAGTACCGACATGTTGTGAACATGCACGAAATGCGAAAGAAAGATTGGAAAAACAGCAGTTGTCAAGCCCCACTGACAGTCCAGCTGGCATGAAACACCCCCGCCCTCGCTTTGATAAGCCGGCACTATTAGCTTCTGCTTCATAAAAAGAGGATAAGTGTAATTTAATTACAGTTATGGTGTCAGATGGCAAGAGTGACAACCCGTGGCAATGGCACCATTACTTTCCATTTTCATGCAGGGTTTGTATCGAACAAACTTTGTTGAAAAAAAAAAAAAAAGCAACCGAGAGAAAGTACTGTATATTCCAAACTATAAGTTTCTACTTTTTTCCTACGTTTTAAAACATGCGGTTTATAAAATGGTGCTTCTAATTTATGGATTTTTCTTTGCTAACAGCCATAATGTTTTGTGTTCAATGGTTTTCCTTAAACCCAAGCAGAAACATTGACATGGTGTGTTATGGTGCCACCATTTGGACGTGTTCGCTCACTGCAAAGAGTTGCGGGTTGAAAATGTACTTCCTGTTTTAATGCCTTGAACTGGAAGCAAAACCGTCCATAAAGTCAGTGGTTGAAAGGATTATCCTCTTAAGGCCCAAGCTGTTTGTTTACGTGCTTTTTTAATTTCTCTTTGCTATTTGGGCTTATTGGACCCTAATTAGAATAAAAACTAAGAACCATCTTTTTATATGATGTACTTAGTCCATAAGTAACAAACGTGTACTTCATGTTTAGTGACATGCTAATTCTTATTTCAAATTCCATTGTATGTTATACTCTTCTGAGACCACCAGATGGCAGTATAAGTGTCCACATAAGCACATACAGTAAGACCCCAATTCAGTAGTGTACACAATTTTGAAAATAAGAGCTAAAAGGTGCTGTCCACGCATGTGGCCAACTAAGCCTTTAGAGGTTATTCATTCATTACTCCAAGCAACGTTTGTAAGTTTTACAATTTAACTAAAACAATTCATACTTGCTAAACCGTCCCATGTGTGATGTCTCTGTTTGACCATTAATTTATTTATTTATTTACAGACAGACGTGATTTTGTATTACATTATTGTTTCTTTTGTTAATATCAGAGTCCGTTCTGCAAAAAGGTAATCCGTAGAAGCACAGAGCTTATGGACAAGGACCCAGAGTTAAATACACATCATCATATAATATACAAAATACAGTACAATAAATAAATAAATGATAAATGGGTTATACTTGTATAGCGCTTTTCTACCTTCAAGGTACTCAAAGCGCTTTGACAGTATTTCCACATTCACCCATTCACACACACATTCACACACTGATGGAGGGAGCTGCCATGCAAGGCGCTACCAGCACCCATCAGGAGCAAGGGTGAAGTGTCTTGCCCAAGGACACAACGGACATGACTAGGATGGTAGAAGGTGGGGATTGAACCCCAGTAACCAGCAACCGTCCGATTGCTGGCACGGCCACTCTACCAACTTCGCCACGCCGTTCCCAATACAATTCCTTTCAAAATCTACCCACCAAATACCCATTTACAATGTCATACCAACCTACCAACAGACAGTGGGAATGTGTTCATGCATATTTGTACGTGCTATCGTAATGTAATGAAGCTAGCGTCGTTAGCATTAGCTAATATACCAACACGTCAACGAGTGTCTGTGTTAGTATTATTAACTTACAACGGCATTCTATTTGAATTGTTTCAGTTTCATAAATTCCTCAGTAAATTCACCAAAACGTCACCGTGAAGTTATTGAGTCCGTTTAGCTGATTGAAGAGCTAGCTTCCGCAGTTAGTGGGTCCAAGATGATGACTAGAGATGTCCGATAATGGCTTTTTTGCCGATATCCGATATTCCGATATTGTCCAACTCTTAATTACCTATTCCGATATCAACCGATACCGATATATACAGTCGTGGAATTAACACATTATTATGCCTAATTCTGTTGTGATGCCCCGCTGGATGCATTAAACAATGTAACAAGGTTTTGGTTCCTCCTCGCATAACCAACTTTTTGCAGTCATTGCAAATTGCCAGTTTTTTTTATCCGTCAGAGACACTTTTAAAATAATCCCATACCATAGACATGGTATCATTAGTCAGTCACAGAGCGAGCTCGCTTGTTAGCCACGGCTACAGCACCGGCAACAACACACTCTTCTTGTTAAGCTCCGCTCGCGGCGGTTTGCTTAGGTCATCAAGCGTCGCCAGTAAACCTCTCATGCTGCAGTTGTCAACTCCTGTGTTGTGTGTGGGAGAGGGGAGAGGGGAGAGGGGAGGGGCTGCTGACTGGGAGACGCAACTGCTCTGTACTTCTCCTTACGTCCGTGTACCGTTCCGTACAGTGGCGTTTTAAAAAGTCATTCATTTTACTTTTTGAAACCGATACAGATAATTTCCGATATTACATTTCAAAGCATTTATCAGCCGATATTATTGGACATCTCTAATGATGACTTCTGTTTTGTTTGATCATCCGTTTTACCGCCGTGTTACAGACACCGTTTGGAAACAATTAAAGTATGTAAAAAGACATGTACAAAATCCATCCATCCATCCATTTTCTACTGCTTGTCCCTCCTGGGGTCACTTTCTGTATAAATAACACATTTTTTCCACTCACTGGAAATTCACACTGGAAATGTGACCTCTCCTCTGCCAGATAAGGAATTCATAGCAAGAAGAGAAAAGACAGGAACTAGCGTGGGTGTTTCACTGTGTTTCAAAGTGAAGACTTCAACATACTGACTGGCAACCGAAGCTTGCATTTCCACGACTGCACTCTTGTCCTTGGAATTGCCTGAGAACGCGATTGTTATATTTTGTCTATATGGAAGCATTTCTTTCACCATGACACATAAGGCATTACTTATGTGGCTTTTGCATGTCTTCTACATGAACGCTTCTAGCTTGAGGCATTCTGCGAATGACCTCATACTGCTTCTATAATGTCCAACCCAACCCCACTAACCCAATTATGAAAGTTTTCCTGACCCACTGGAAACGTTAATCCTCTAGATATATTCAATGTATCGTTTTTTTGTCATGCAGGTCTGCACATGCTACAGAGAGGGAATCTCATCCTTTTGAATCCGGTTGGGTGTGACAGTTTAATGCAGCACAGGTGAGTGTGTACCAGCAATGTCAAATCTGCTTGTTCTGTACATCATTTTGGAAGGTTTAAAAATAGAAAGTCTCTCTAGGATTAAGCAGGCTTTTTTTTGTACTTGGTGTGGTCTAAAATGACTGATTTCGCAGCAGCAGTCTTAAAAAATTGCAATGCTTTAAAGCATATTTGTTTCAATGATTTTACGAATTTGTAATCAGTGTTTTAAGTTTGTTTTTTTGTAGCTAGAGATGTCCGATAATGGCTTTTTTGCCGATATCCGATATTCCGATATTGTCCGACTCTTAATTACCGATTCAGATATCAAGTGATACAGATATATACAGTCGTGGAATTAACACATTATTATGCCTAATTTTGTTGTGATGCCCCGCTGGATGCATTAAACAATGTAACAAGGTTTTTCAAAATAAATCAACTCAAGTTATGGAAAAAATTGCCAACATGGCACTGCCATATTTTTATTATTGAAGTCACAAAGTGCATTTTTTATTTATTTTAACATGCCTCAAAAATGCTTGGAATTTGGGACATGCTCTCCCTGAGAGAGCATGAGGCAGTTGAAGTGGGCGGGGTTGGGTGTATATTGTAGCATCCCGGAAGAGTTAGTGCTGCAAGGGGTTCTGGGTATTTGTTCTGTTGTGTTTATGTTGTGTTACGGTGCGGATGTTCTCCCGAAATTTGTTTGTCATTCTTGTTTGGTGTGGGTTCACAGTGTGGCGCATATTTGTAACAGTGTTAAAGTTGTCTATACGGTCACCCTCAGAGTGACCTGTATGGCTGTTGATCAAGTATGAGTTGCATTCACTTGTGTGTGTGAAAAGCCGTAGATATTATGTGACTTGGCCGGCACGCAAAGGCAGTGCCTTTAAGGTTTATTGGCGCTCTGTACTTCTCCCTACGTCCGTGTACACAGCGGCGTTTTAAAAAAGTCATACATTTTACTTTTTGAAACCGATACCGATAATTTCCGATATTACATTTTAAAGCCTTTATCGGCCGATAATATCAGCAGTCCGATATTATCGGACATCTCTATTTGTAACAATAACCCAAAAAAGCACAGAATTTCAACAATTTTAACAAAATAAATTAAACGTTTTTGAACATTGAGGTCAATTTATCGGTCCCCACAGGATCTTAATATACCTGGATTTTTAGAAGTTCTTCCCATAAACTGCCCACAAAATCCTGGAAATAATGTGTGTCAATAGGGCATTTCATTTTTAATGATTAATGTAATTCACTTTTGAAAACAAAAACAATTATGCATGTAATTGCAGTTTTTACCTTGATATTTAATATTACAAGCTATTCCAAGCTTTTTCGTCATTGACACCCTTTCAGATTAAATTCTACACCTACGGAACTAAAATATGTGCTTGTCTTTTAACTTTTGATTCCAAAGCAAGTATTCCATTAGTTTGTTGGTAAACAATGATAATAGTCAAACGATGGGGGAAATTGTGTAATAACCAGTCCATCTAGTGTAGGGTTATGTGTGCTATTTTGTGATTGTTTGGGCTTAAAATACCTAATTTTGCTGTTGTATTTCCAAAAATCTGCTGCAAAATTGCCCCCGGTGATGCAGTAAAAATCTGTTTGGTTAGACCTGGTGTTCCCAAACGTTTGACGTGAGGACCACATTGGGTTAAAATATTTTAGGCATAGGCCGGGCTCTCTCTTTGTGCCTACAGTGCCTCCAGAAAATATTCATAGTACTTCACCTTTTCTATTTTTTTTATGTTACAGCCTTATTCCAAAATGTAAATAATCCATTAGTGTACTCAAAATTCTACCCACAGTGCCCTATAATGAGAATGTAAAAATACTTCTTTTTTTTTTTCAAAATGTATTAAAAATAAAAAGCTGAAAAATCACATGTACATAAATATTCACAGTCCTTGCTCAATACTTTGTTGATGCACCTTTGGCAGTAATTACAGCCTCAAGTATTTTTCAGTACGATGCCACAAGCTTGGCACACCTATTTTTGGGCAGTTTTGCCCACTCCTTTTTGCAACACCTCTTAACCTCAATGGATGGAAAGTGTTTGATTTTCATCCAGGATATCTCTGTACAGGGCTGCATTCATATTTCCCTCTATCCTGACTAGTGTCCGAGTTTTAACAAAAAAAGGGGCGGCATGGCGTAGTGGGTAGAGCAACCGTGCCAGAAACCTGAGGGTTGCAGGTTCGCTCCCCGCCTCTTACCATCCAAAAAAAACCCCAAAAAAACGCTGCCGTTGTGTCCTTGGGCGGGACACTTCACCCTTGCCCCCGGTGCCACTCACACCGGTGAATTGAATGATGAATGATAGGTGGTGGTCGGAGGGGCCGTTGGCGCAAATTGCAGCCACGCTTCCTTCAGTCTACCCCAGGGCAGCTGTGGCTATGAAAGTAGCTTACCACCACCAGGTGTGAATGAATGATGGGTTCTACATGTAAAGCGACTTTGGGTACTTAGAAAAGCGCTATATAAATCCCAGGTATTATTATTATTATTATTACTATTATTATTTTAATAAATGTTTTCATTAAAAAAAAAACACTTTTCTCATTGTCATTATGGTGTGTGTAGAATTTTGCAGACAAAAATGAATTTATTCCATTTTGGAATAAGGCTGTAACATAGCGAATGTAGAAAAAGTGAAGCGCTGTGAATACTTTCCAGATGCACTAATCTTCTTCCCAAGCCCCCCGCCCCCTTCTTTCGATCCCCTCCTGGTCCGGCTACATTAAATATGTCCAAACATTAAATACAAGTAAGGCAACAAGAAGTATCCCACACTTCTTTTTGACTCAAGGACCGCATTGGGTTAAAACAATTTGGCTGGGGGTCGGGCTGTATGTATATATATATATATATATATATATATATTCATTCCTTGCACACTAATTAACTGAAAGATTGCGCACTTGATGTCACGTTATCGATGGAAAAATGCATTTTTTGACAATACGATTTGCCTGAGCGGCTAGGACAGGGGTGTCAAACTCATTTTAGATCGGGGGCCACATGGGGAAAAATACTCCCAAGTGGGCCGAACTGGTAAAATCACAGCACGATAACTTAAAAATAAAGACAACTTCAGATTGTTTTCTTTGTTTAAAAATAGAACAAGCACATTCGGCAAATGCACAAATCATAATGTTGTTGTTGTTTTTTTACACTTACATGTTGCGGTTAATAGTTTTCTATCTTTATTTGTCGTTATTTATATTTTCTGAATAAATGATGTGATAATGTTCATCAGTTCATCAAAAAAAGTATATCAAAATCAATTTACAGTATGTTATTTATGTAGTTTGATCTTTTTCCTCGACTGATGCACTAACATCATGTGGTTTATTTTGTACATATGTAGCATCATCTACAAAGATACAAATAAATGCTATTGCGACATCCAGTGGACACATTGAGAACAGCTGTTTCTTTCATTCAAAAATTTCAGGTTAATGTCTATACTTAGCAAACTCATCCCGCGGGCCGTATACAACCTGTTCGTGGGCCTGATGCGGCCCTCGGGCCGTACGTTTGACACCCCTGAGCACCGAGAGTAACAAGAGGTCAAAAATGGATTAGAAAGGACAGATTTAAAAAAAATAATAATAATCACATTTTTAGTAGTTTGGGGACCCCTGATCTACAACAATATGATATGCCAGACCGATTGGACAAGAGAGATTAAAATAAAACCTTTTTTTTAATTAAAATAAAAAAATAAAAATAATAAAGAAATAAATAATATATATATATTTTTTTAAATTTGGGACATCCTGCAGGCCAGATTGTGGACGCTGGCGGGCTGGATACGACCCGCAGTTTGGGGACCCCAGATTTAGACAGTTAAATTATGTTTACATGCTGCTGGGATTTATTTAATTGGCCAAAATGTCAATGAATGGCCAAAATATGCGGGATAATGTGCAGGGCTTGGACAAATTAGCGAGGCTGTGCATATTAGCTGGGATTGGTTACATTTTTGTGATCTGGCGCAGTTGCAGCATCCTGGAGTGGCTAATTAATATCATGAAACGGCCCTCTGAGGGCTTCTGGGACTGCGAAGTGGCCAACGATGAAAATGCGTTTGACACCGCCGCCTTACTGTTTGCTGTGTCGTCCTCAAGTTGCAGGCATTCTCGTGCATTGGTGCGTGTTTTACAGTTCAGGGTCGATCGTAACTTTCGTTTATGTTCCAACACATTGCACCATGTTTACCTTCCCTTTCTGTGAGAACATAAGGGAACTGTTGAGAGCGACCCACAGCTGTGATATGTCTTGGTAAATGAGAGAATGATGAGTAATAAATGAGTGAATGACTAATCTCTGTATATGGAAACAAGGAAGTGAAGACGTTGGGTGATGTTTGATTGATTAGACAGTTGTGTTGCGTTTGAGTGCTGCTGGTACAAATTGATCGGCCAAAATGTGCAGGGAAATTGTAGGGATCGGACATAATTGCGAGGCTGCATGCAATTTGCGAAATCCTGGTGGGCCTGAAGAGAGGAAAATTCATTACGATCATCTTTCGCTCCTTGCTAGATGGCAGAGAAAAGCTTGCTTGCACCAACACCTACACACGTGTGTGTAAGTGTTTGTGCATTGTGGACCCTTGTGAAGGTCAGAGCAGGCTGATGGAATTTCACAGGTGGCAACACAAGCTGGCACTGTCATCCGACACTGCTCCACCCTCAAATTCACCTTCACCTTCACCACCACACAATCTACAGCCATTTCTTAAAACCCAGCACAGTCCGTTGGACTTTTGCAACACAAAAAAAAAACTTGATGCATTTTTTTTTATTTTTTTTTCCCATAAATAAATGCAATCATGTGTGCTTACGGACTGTATTGATCTATATTGATATATAATGTATGTATTGTGTTTTTTATGTTGATTTAATAAAAAATAAAAAAATATATATATATTTTTTTAATTTCTTGTGCGGCCCGGTACCAATCGGTCCGCGGACCGGTACCGGGCCGTGGCTCGGTGGTTGGGGACCACTGCTTTACACCTCTGCATCCAATGCTTTGCATTGGACTTGGTGATGTATGGCTTAGATGCAACTGCTTGGCCATGAAAACTCATTCCATGAAGCTCTCTGCGTACTGTACGTGGGCTAATTGGAAGGTCACATGAAGTTTGGAGCTTCGTGGCTGAGTTGCTGTTGTTCCCAAACTCTTCCAGTTTCTTATAATAAAGCCGACAGTTGACTTTGGAATATTTAGGAGCGAGGCAATTTCACGACTGGATTTGTTGCATCCTATGACAGTTCCACGCTGGAAATCACTGAGCTCCTGAGAGCGGCTCATTCTTTCACAAATGTTTGTAGAAACAGTCTCCATGCCTAACTGCTTGATTTTATACACCTGTGGCCAGGCCAAGTGATTAGGACACCTGATTCTCATCATTTGGAAGGGTGGCCAAATACTTTTGGCATTATAGTGCAGATCCAGGATTTTTTCATTATTAAAAAAAAGAAAAAAGAAAAAAAAAGGGGGGTTTTCGTTTCACCTTCAAAATAAACGTTTGGTTGATTTGACACGGCTTGGAGCAGGTGTGTTGCTCAGATTATGATTTTTCGTAGTTTTATAGTAATCCAAACTTTCCATACATTCTTTGATATATTGATATGATTTGCCTGAGTGGGTGGAAAGGTCACAAAAAAATAAAAAATACGAAAATACAATTTATTGGCTATGATTGGGAAAAACTGGAATAAGTTTGAAACATGTACGTGTGTATCGTGCGGCAAATCATATGGCCAAACTGTATGATTTCAACATTAACGCTGTGGACAGAATCCGGCAAAAATAAACAAAACAAAACACGGAATCTACTGTTAAAAACACGGATACCACAGAGATTAACATAACTGTGACAGGTATGTTTGTCTGGGGAAATCATGTGTACAGGACCAATCATTTGTCCAAGACATACCGTATTTTCCGCACTATAAGGCGCACCAGATTATAAGGCGCACCTTCAATGAATGGCCTATTTTAAAATTGTGTTCATATATAAGGCGCACCGCATTATAAGGCGCATAGAATAGACTCTACAGTAGAGGCTGGGATTACGTTATGCATCCATTAAATGGGGCTGCGCTAAAGGGAATGTCAACAAAACAAATAGTGATTGTACTGACACTTCTACTTGCTGCTCTTTGTTCAACAACTCAATGTTCGAGTTTGTCCTCCAACTGTAGCCATCTCGCTTTGTTCCCTCTGAAACTCTGTTTAATCTTCTTTACTTGGCGCAGGTCATCATGTTGCTTCCTCCACTTCCGCACCATTGATAGATTGATAGTACTTTGATTCCCTCAGGAAAATTAAAATGTATTCCTTAATGTTAAATTCTCTCGCTGCTGCTCTATTCCCGTGTTCTACTGCGTGACTGATCGCCTTGAGTTTAAACTCTGCGTCGTAAGCGTGTCTCTTAATAGGAGCCATTTTTGGGTCTTTACATAAAGTTTAGGTCTCGCAACAACGGTTAGCAGCCACCGACTTCATTTTCCCCCGTAGAAGAAGAAGTTCTTCTTCTACGGTAAGCAGCCGTAGAAGGGGGAAAATTAAGTCGGCGTAGTTACCGTAGTTGCGAGACCTGTTGTGGCTCAATATTGGTCCGTATATAAGGCGCACCGGATTATAAGGCGCACTGTCAGCTTTTGAGGAAATTGGAGGTTTTTAGGTGCGCCTTATAGTGCGGAAAATACGGTACTCAACCGCCAAAACACCTCTCCCAACCAACCGATGTCGAAATGGCCATTTGAAACACAAATAGACAGAGTAGACATTGAAAGGGTTAAAAAAAACTAGATTTTTGGGAGTAATAAAAGGTTATAAAATGAACTGGAAATCTCATATAAAAAATATGCAACATAAGGTAGTTATTGTGTAGAAATATGGGGAAACAACTACAAATGTGCACTTCTTTCATTAACCGTGTTACAAAAAAGATCAGTTAGACTGATACATAATGCTGGATATAGAACACATACAAACCCTTTATTTATTGAATCAAAAATACTGAATTTCAACGATTTGATAAAATTGGAAACAGCTAAAATTATGTACAAAGCAAACTATAACCTGCTACCCAAGAAGGTACAACAATTCTTCTCAACTAAAGAGGAGAAATATAACCTTGGAGGAAAATCTAACTTAAAACATTTGTATGCTCGTACAACACTTAAGACCTTCAGCACATCAGTATGTGGAATTAAACTACGGAATGGATTAAGTAAAGAAGTTAAACAATGTACTGATATGATCCAGGTTGTTCAAATGAATAGTGCCTACAAAGTACAAAGAAGAAGAATTACGAGAAATACCTTCAACCTTATTGAAAACGGGATATTCTTCATGTCAGTATGTTAATCATGACTGACTTAATTATCTGTTACAAGAACTACACTATTAATCATTCACTGATGTAATTGTGTTACAAAAAGAAGACAGTAAATGAACGTATGTATTTGTAAACGCTCAGAAGTGGGAAAGGGGTAGGATTAATAAAGCTTAGGTTCTTCCTACTACTTTTTGGCAGAGGTGGGACCAAGTCATTGCTTTGCAAGTCACAAGTAAGTCTCAAGTCTTTGCCCTCAAGTCTCGAGTCAAGTCCCGAGTCAAGACAGGCAAGTCCCGAGTCAAGTCCAAAGTCAAGACTGGAAAGTCTCAAGTCAAGTCACAAGTCCTGCATTTTGAGTTTCGAGTCCTTTCAAGTCCTTTTAACCACAGACTAATATTTTTACACAGATTGTGTATGCTTTTAAAACGCTGTATTTATTTATTAAAACAAGTGCATTTGAAATTGCAAGAAAAAAAATAGTGCTGACATTGCAATTCATAACAGCACTATTAACAGTAATTTTAATAGTTTAAACAATTTTAAACATTTAACTCATTCCTTTACAGAATAAACACATTTGCAAAAACAAACATTAACATACTATTGGTTGTATTTTATGAAAATAATATTACCACAGAGTTGAGAAGGAGCAAAGATCTTCAATATTTGTATGTGAAAATCACAAATAAATCTTCTGGGGGAGGATGACGCCCCTACAGGGGTTTGGTTTACAAACTTTCAGCCCCACCTAAAACAAAATTCACCAGCCGCCACTGATTATGATGCATTCTCATTTTAGGCAAAATATAAGACAATACTTTCTTAAAGGCCTACTGAAATGAATTTTTTTTATTTAAACGGGGATAGCAGATCTATTCTATGTGTCATACTTGATCATTTCGCGATATTGCCATATTTTTGCTGAAAGGATTTAGTATAGAACAACGACGATAAAGATTGCAACTTTTGGTATCTGATAAAAAAAAAGGCTTGCCCCTACCGGAAGTAGCGTGACGTAGTCAGTTGAACATATACGCAAAGTTCCCTATTGTTTACAATGATGGCCGCATGAAGTGAGAGAGATTCGGACCGAGAAAGCGACAATTTCCCCATTAATTTGAGCGAGGATGAAAGATTTGTGGATGAGTAAAGTGCAAGTGAAGGACTAGTGGGGAGTGGAAGCTATTCAGATAGGGAAGATGCTGTGAGAGCCGGGGGTGACCTGATATTCAGCTGGGAATGACTACAACAGTAAATAAACACAAGACATATATATACTCTATTAGCCACAACACAACCAGGCTTATATTTAATATGCCACAAATTAATCCTGCATAAAAACACCTACGTGTTTGTTATGCTAGCTCCTAGCTCCTCTGCTAGCTCCTAGCTCCATAGAACACGCCAATACAATTCAAACACCTGATCAACACACACAATCATTCAGCCCAAAAGACCGTTCACCTAACCCAAGGTTCATAAAGCTTATATATTTTTAAAAAGTTACGTACGTGACGCGCACATACGGTCAAGCTATCAAATGTTTAGCAGCGAAGGCTGCATACTCACGGTACCTGATATTCAGCTGGGAATGACTACAACAGTAAATAAACACAAGACATATATATACTCTATTAGCCACAACGCAACCAGGCTTATATTTAATATGCCACAAATTAATCCTGCATAAAAACACCTGCGTGTTTGTTATGCTAGCTCCTAGCTCCTATGCTAGCTCCTAGCTCCATAGAACACGCCAATACAATTCAAACACCTGATCAACACACACAATCACTCAGCCCAAAAGACCGTTCACCTAACCCAAGGTTCATAAAGCTTATATATTTTTAAAAAGTTACGTACGTGACGCGCACGTACGGTACGGTACGTGTTATGCTAGCTCCTATGCTAGCTCCTAGCTCCATAGAACACGCCAATACAATTCAAACACCTGATCAACACACACAATCACTCAGCCCAAAAGACCGTTCACCTAACCCAAGGTTCATAAAGCTTATATATTTTTAAAAAGTTACGTACGTGACGCGCACGTACGGTACGGTACGTGTTATGCTAGCTCCTAGCTCCTATGCTAGCTCCTAGCTCCATAGAACACGCCAATACAATTCAAACACCTGATCAACACACACAATCACTCAGCCCAAAAGACCGTTCACCTAACTAAAGGTTCATAAAGCTTATATATTTTAAAAAAGTTACGTACATACGCAAAAAAAAGTTGCGCACATACGGTCAAGCGATCAAATGTTTAGAAGCCAAAGCTGCATACTCACAGTAGCACGTCTGCGTCTTTGTCATCCAAATCAAAGTAATCCTGGTAAGAGTCTGTGTTGTCCCAGTTCTCTACAGGCGTCTGTGTATCGAAGTCAAAAGTCCTCCTGGTTAGAGTCTCTGTTATCCGAGTTCTTCCATCTTGACTGCATCTTTCGGGAATGTAAACAAAGAAGCGCCGGCTGTGTACTGTTGTGGCTGACTACGTTCGAAAAATACGTCCATTTCGCACCGACAACTTTCTTCTTTGCTTGCTCAGCTTCCTTCTCCATAATGCAATGAACATGATTGAAACAGATTCACGAACACAGATGTCCAGAATACTGTGGAATTATGAAATGAAAACAGAGCTTTTTCGTATTGGCTTCAATGTGGAAGGCATACCCGTGTTCGCCGGTCTACGTCACGCGCATACGTCATCCTCAGAGGCGTTTCGAACCGGAAGTTTAGCGGCAAATTTAAAATGTCACTTTATAAGTTAACCCGGCCGTATTGGCATGTGTTATAATGTTAAGATTTCATCATTGATATATAAACTATCAGACTGCGTGGTCGGTAGTAGTGGGTTTCAGTAGGCCTTTAAGACTGACTATACACACTTCTTCTTAGGATACAAAAAGGTCCCACACATCCAAGTCAGCATCACATTTTTTTTTTTTTAACTGTGGACGCTTGAAATATTTTAATAAATTCAGATTTATCTATTGATATATGTTTAATGGCATTTTTGTCAAAAATACATTTTATAATGACAAAATGCAAAATATGCAACACTTTTAAAAACAAGTTGCAGAGTGGAATATTTGAGGTTGGGTAATCATAACAGCCTTGAATAGGTCAATGATTTATAACATTGATTTTGATACAGTAGACAAAAAGACTAATTCTCTGTGCTTACTGAGCTCGAATGAGAGATAAAACATACTTGGTTGAGTTTATAGAGTTCACACATTTTCATTGCATTTCAGCAGATTAATGGCAATTTAACTCATTTACCCTTATCAAAGCTCTGATAATTATGCATCATGGTTTTCTAAAGCCCTCTGGTGGGTAAGGTTAAATTACACCCAATAATATTTCATATATTATTGGGTGTATATACAAAACCCCAAACCAGTGAAGTTGGCATGTTGTGTAAATCGTAAATAAAAACAGAATACAATGATTTGCAAATCCTTTTCAACCTATATTCAATTGAATAGACTGCAAAGACAAGATACTGAACGTTCGAACTGAGAAACTTTGTTATTTCAGTGTTTCCCACACATTCATTTATTTGTGGCGGCGCGCCACGAAAGAATTACGTCCGCCACAAATTAAAAAAAATAAAAAATAAAAATAAAATTTTATTTTATATTTTTTATTTATTTATTGTTTTGCCCTGTGCAGCTTCTCAGGCAAATCATATAGTTGATGTAGATGCCCATATAGGCTGTTCAGATTTACTTTACAAAAGAGAAGTGTAGGATACTTCTCTTGTTGCCTTATTTGTATTTGACCACTACTGTTTTCTGTTTATTTGTTACTGACTGTAGCAGGACACCTCTGCCTCTGTTTCACTTTATGTTGCTGGTAAATAATATGGTTGTAGTAGTAGGCTAAAGTTAAATTATTTAGTATGCACTAATTAAAGGGGCAGAGCTTTAAGAGACATTTTAGCTTTTATATTTTATAAGATATATTTTTTGTAAGAACCACAATTAATAAATATATTTCAGTGAATAACTTATTGTTCAAATCTGTATATAAATATGTACATAAAGTGTTGTAATTATATTGTAAAATGAAGGGATGGATGGATGGATGGACGTTTAAAACAAAACGGTTATTATTAATTAGTAAGTATACATTTTTTGAGCCTTTTTAGAGAAAATCATATCATTGTAGTAAATAATGCAAATTACTCGATGATGTCATGGTGACCACGCCCATACTCACGCTCCCACCGCCCCAGGTATCTTGGCAGTTTATGGGAAACACTGTATTTTTTGCAAATATTAGCTCATTTGGAATTTGATGCCTGCAACATGTTTCAAAAAAGCTGGCACAAGGAGCAAAAAAGACTGATAAAGTTGAAGAATGCTCATCAAACACTTATTTGGAACATCCCACAAGTGAACAGGCTAACTGGGAACAGGTGGGTGCCATGATTGGGTATAAAAGCAGCTTCCATTAAATGCTCAGTCATTCACAAACAAGGATGGGGCGGGGGTCACCCCTTTGTCAACAAATGCGTGAGCAAATTGTCGAACAGTTTAACAACAACATTTCTCAACCAGCTATTGCAAGGAATTTAAGAATTTCACCATCCACGGTCCGTAATATCATCAAAAAGTTCAGAGGATCTGGAGAAATCACTGCACGGAAGCGGCAAGGCACGTGACCTTCGATCCCTCAGGCGGTACAGCATCCAAAACCGACATCAGTGTGTAAAGAATATCACCACGTGGGCTCAGGAACACTTCAGAAAACCACTGTCAGTAACTACAGTTTGTCGCTACATCTGTAAGTGCAAGTTAAAACTCTACTATGCAAAGCGAAAGCCATTTATCAACAACACCCAAAAACGCCGCCGGCTTCGCTGGGACCGAGCTCATCTAAGATGGACTGATGCAAAGTGTAAAAGTGTTTTGTGGTCTGACGAATCCACATTTCAGATAGTTTTTGGAAACTGTGGACGTTGTGTCCTCCAGACCAAAGGCATAAATATATATACCAGGATTACGGAATGTTAAAAAAATAGCACTTAGTTATAAAACAGTTCTTGTGTGTAGACCGCTAACTTATTTTTTTTTGTCCTGTCCAGCTACTCAGGCAAATCATATAGTTGATGTAGATGCTAATATCGGCTGTACAAATTTACTTTACAAGAGAGAACTGTGGGATACGTCACTTGTTGCCTTATTTGCATTTGACTTTATTAAATGGATTTATATTATTATTTGGCGCAGCCGGGCCGGAGCAGGAGGGGATAGAAAGACGAAAAAAAGGAAGACAGAGGGGGGGACAAGAGGGGGTTAAGACAAAGAGACAACAAAAACAACAACAACAACAGACAGCATCCGCAAAAACGATATTTACAAATATTATAGTAAAAGTGAAAGCAGAGAAGCAGTTAGAAGTAAATATTAATAACACAGAAATGAAAATGAACATTATTATACTACAAATGGATCAAATCAAATACCAATAGCACTATTGATAATGAATAACAATAATGACCTCTATTATCAACAATACAATTGTTTCAAATGCAACAATACATATATGTAATGATAACTTCAAATACAAAAGAAAGCAGATAAATGGAGGGGAAGAAGGAGAAGTGAACTGCATTAACCTTGAAGATTGTTATAGTAACAATAGGTTAAGCTTTGTCAGTGTGCCATGTGTTACCCAGTTTCACCTAGGGGAAAAACTATAATATAATGTTTGATAAAACATGATTATATGCGTGACTGTATGTATGCATACAGTATGTGCTTGCATATGTACAGTATATGTATGTTTGAACAGTGAATATGCGTGTGGATGAACGAAAAAAAACGCTAACCTTCAAACTAAACAATCACATTAACACATGTGATGTGCGTTTTGGGCCCTAGGGTTGCACAAGGGTTAACTGGACATTTTGGCGCGCAGTAGCCAGCAAATGCAAGCAGACCAGAGGAGAAAATGCAAATTTTCCATCAAAAGGTTTCAGGATCAAACTCAGTAGCTCCTCGCTACTACAAACCATTGTAGCACCTTGCCACCACCAATCCTAGTCGCCTTTCCAGTGATGAACAGCCTCTGACAGCAAGGCTAACATACAAACACAAGGACATCTGCTCGTGAGATAGTACTGTAGCAGCTCATTGTAAGGCATTTAGGCTCTCCAAGCAGCCGCCATGGAGAGCAACAAAGCCCCTCGTGCACTACAAGAAAGGCAAACATCAATCACAGTGACAGGCAACCATTGCGCCCCGTGTTAACCAACTTCAGGAAGCAATTGAGGCAATGGACAACATTTTGGACAGCCGTGAAATAGGTTCATAAACTACTTTGTCATAAGAGCTTTTATCTTAATTGTCCAATCTAAGGTTAATAAAAAGGTCTGAAGTTCTTGGGATTGGTCAAAACTTTAGTTTCGCCTTTTAAGTTAAGTTTTAAATAATACCCAAAGTTTCATAAGTTAACTTGTTTTTATGGAATGGAATGGCCCTTGGAACTTTATGACCAACAATCCAGCTCTTTCTCATCATCTTTCTCTGGCACCAGTATAGCTTGGCCTCATTAGCCCAATCACCATCATCATTAGTGACCTCCTTTCATTTCATATCTCATTTGATTCTTCCGGTCTTTCCTTCTCACAGTAAGATACGTGATTCATGCCAATAAACCCGCACAAGATCATTAGAACATGATCATTAGAACAATTCAACGCACTTTTTCACAATATAAAAATCCACTCACATTTCATTAGACGCGCACATATTTCACAAGCAGTCAAGATGCAAGGGTGGATGATAATCATCATCGTTAAGCTTTTCTTCAACCACTGAACTACACCCTATTTTTGGACAGCAAGGTGATCTCAACTCTGGAAATGGAAACAAAAATATTTAATTAAAAGGTTACCTTGTTTCTTTTTTGTCCAGTGACAAAAACAAAGACTGGGGCAAAAAAAAGTTGGTAAATATTGGGACTAGAGCAGGGCGATGAGGCTGAAAACTATTACAATATGTTTTATATCGGTCGATATTGATAATTTTTTTTTTTTTTATATGACATATCAAAATAAGGACCAGGAGAAAAATATAACAAATGTAAAAAGTTTTATTTAAAAAAAAATTCTTCTTCGGATTATAATCCCCTCAATAGGGTTGTACGGTATACCAGTATTAGTATAGTACCGCGATACTAATGAATCATGTTCGGTACTATACCGCCTCTGAAAGGTACTAATGTAAAGTATCAAACAACAGAAGAATAAGTGATTATTACATTGTAACAGAGGTGTAGATAGAACATGTTAAGAGAGAAAATAACCAGATATTAACAGTAAATGAACAAGTAGATTAATAATTTTATTTTCTACCACTTGTCCTTAATAATGTTGACAAAATAATAGAATGGAAAATGACACAATATGTTACTGCATACGCCAGCAGACTAAATTAGGAGCCTTTGTTTGCTTACTTACTAATAAAACACAAGTTGTCTTGTATGTTCTCTATTTCATTTAAGGACAAACTTGCAAGAATAAACATATGTTTAATGTACTCTAAGATTTGTTGTTAAAATAAAGCCGTTAATGCAATTTTTTGTGGTCCTATTTATTTTGAAAAGTACTAAAACGTATCGAAATAATTTTGGTACCGGTACCAACATATTGGTATCGGGACAACACTACCCCTCAACTATCAAGGCAGAAAGGAAAGGAAATGTTAACACAACCATGGAAAACAATCAATCTAAACAAAAATCTAAAATCATATCAAACACTTAAGAACAACTTTTTTAAATGAAGGTGCAACAATAAGGAATATGTGAGAAATGCTTAATAAAGTGTAATAAAATAATGCAAAGTGTGAAAATATAAACATAGAGAAACCTGAGAACTATTTTCAGCAGATTTAGTGCCAGTATTTTACGGCTCAGCAGTGCAGTGGTTACGACTAAGGTGGTGTGGTCTTCGGTCTGACTACGGTCCGTTTTTATCCAAAAACTGCAATACTGTCTGGGTGACTTTTCCTGTTTTATCCACTATTTCTTTGCTTTCTGCAACACTCATTTTTAGTTTCTCTTCTCACTCCTTGCAAAGAGTCAACCGCGAGACGACAAATATTGTTGTCCGGCTGGAAATCGGGAGAAATTCGGGAGAATGGTTGTCCCGGGAGATTTTCGGCAGAGGCACTGAAATTCGGGAGTCTCCCGGAAAATTCGGGAGGGTTGGCAAGTATGCTGACTGAAAACATGAACAATCATATTACAGTGTCTGTGAAGCATTATCCTACATTTCATGTTTTGTTTGTTCACAGCAGACATCGTATGTACTGTAGTTGTAATAACACGCATGACGTGCTGTGTGTATCATGTAAAATATTAAAGTGTGACTCACTCGATGGACACTTGTGCGTTTGGTCCAGCTGGCTAGGCACATTTCTTCTGGTTTAATTGGGTAAGCACTTCTTTTATGTCGAAATAGCATAGGTCAAGTTCCACATTTACGGCGCCAAAGTCACTTTCACATCATTCTCTCGGCTTCAGTCTGCTCTAACCCTTTACCCTTCCTTCATGCTCTCTTCTAGAAGCAGTAGTTCATCCTCAGTATATTCAGCTTCAAAAGGATAAGGTTGTGAATCCTCAATTTGTCCAAAAATAGTCGTCTTCATTGTCAATTACCAAGTCTGCCATGATTAGAAAACACTCGCGTTTGTTTCCGGTAGTAGGACACACATTTGTTGTTAAAATGACCAAAATATGGTAAATATTGAACATATTAGATATAGTTATGAATGTGTCTGTTACTGTATTATATATACCGTGTATTACCAAATAGTAGTCTGGGCGTTTATTTCACAAAATCGATTTTGGAGACAGGCGTTTAAAAGAAGCAGGCGGTTATTTGCACAAGGCTTTTATTTATTTTTGCACCAGCCTGCACCAGGCCATTATTTGGTTACAATGGTTACTGTCCAGTATTTTGTTTTTCGTACAAAAAACTTTAAATGTAAAAGCTATTGTAAACATACAAACAAAAAAACAAGAGATCAACATGAGGTAGACTATCAAAAGACAAGAGATCAACAAGGCCTCAACATGGCAGTAGTGCAAAAATTGCCAAATAGAATACCAACACTAAAAACAAATAAACTTTTTAAATAAAACAGCCTACCGGGAAAAATAAAATTATGGTACCAAGTACTCAAGTATAAAACTCACCATCAAAACAGAACAATAATACTGTCACTTAAATACAATAAAGGCTACAGTACTCCAAGTTTTAAATAAAGCAGCATACAGGAAAAATAAAATTATGGTACCAAGTACTCTATAAAACCATCAAAACAATAATACTGCAGCAAACGCAAACCCAGTAGCATTTTAATCTAAAGTATGCAAATAACAGCCCATGGGCGGCTATTTGGACATAGGCGGTTATTAGGAAGAGGCGGTTAATTCACAAAATGGGGTCAGACCCCGGGCGGCTATTAGGACATGGGCGGTTATTTGCCCAAGGGCGTTTATTTGGTAATATACGGTATATATTTGCAGTGTGTATACAAAACGTTGATGGAGTGTTTTGAAGTTGAATTCGAGGGCTTTGAAGGCTACATCGGTGACCCCCGTTAGCCGCATCTTCCAAGAGTTTATCATCTTTAAAATCCTAAACAAAAAAAAAGACGTTAGAGATGCGCGGATAGGCAATTATTTCATTCGCAGCCGCATCACAAAAGTCGTCATCCACCCGCCATCCACCCGAACTAACATTTTATCAAAACCACAACCGCCCGCCACCCGCCACCCACCCGTTGTTATATATCTAATATAGACGATGCAAGGCATTAGTGAGGTTAGAAAGCTTTTGCCTGTTAAAGAAAGGAGACTGATCCAATGCAGCAGAGACATTCAATGCGTGCCACGCATTAATATCTCTTGGCCACGCATTAGAGGCTAAGAGATATTAATGCGTGATAATATTATTTATCATTATTATAATATTATTGTCATTTCCATTAAGAGAGTGTTGACTATTATTGTTATTTGCCCCCCCCCCCATTTACTTCCGTGGTCATGTTTCCTCTTACGTCATTGACCGTGATCGATAGCACTTCGGCTTTGACTGCCCGTCGCTGGAAGGATACTTCGTCTTTGACAGCTGCTGGAATCTGAAAAATCGGTTGTTTTTTTTGGTACAGGCGCGAAACAGGACAGTCGCGTGCCGGTTAAGGACCCCCGGCAACTTTGTGAGTTTATTGGACGCAGCCCCGGAAGTAAATGGGGGGGGGGGGAGGTTTTTGTAGGGGGGAAGAAATTTGGCGTGACAGCTGCAGCAGTGCCTGATGAATAATTGCCTGTTTCAAAGAGTGCTGCTCGTTTTGCGTATGTGGGTAACAACATTTAACTATGTATATATATTTCCGAATTGGTTCAACCGCCACCCGCCCGAATCTATTTAAAATCTATTTTTTTCGTCATGCATCCGCGGACTCCCGCAAACCGCGCATCTCTAACGTGTGTTCTTGTCTCTCAGAATGATTGTGAATGACAGGCAAAATTCTAAAAAAGTGCAGTTCCACTTTTGTTTAGACATTCTGGTTGAACACCAGTGTCAGCATCAACAGTAAAGAGGTGAGTTCAGGATGCTTAGACTCATCAATCAATCAATCAATCAATGTTTATTTATATAGCCCTAAATCACAAGTGTCTCAAAGGGCTGCACAAGCCACAACGACATCCTCGGTACAGAGCCCACATACGGGCAAGGAAAAACTCACCCCAGTGGGACGTCGATGTGAATGACTATGAGAAACCTTGGAGAGGACCGCATATGTGGGTAACCCCCCCCCCCCCCCCCCTCTAGGGGAGACCGAAAGCAATGGATGTCGAGTGGGTCTGACATAACATTGTGAAAGTCCAGTCCACAGTGGATCCAACACATCAGCGGGAGTCCAGAGTTCAAAGAGTGCTGCTCGTTTTTCGTATGTGGGTAACAACATTTAACTATGTATATATATTTCCGAATTGGTTCAACCGCCACCAGTTCAACCAGCATCAGTCTTTTGCTTTTATTGGCCAATCAGAGATATGACTTGAATTCTGCCATGTACTCCTGCATCCTGAAGTCACTTCTTTGCAGCTTTATTTGTACACATCAACGCCTTGATGCCAGGTATTCTCTTCGGTGGAATAAACTATCAAAACATTCCACAAGTCTTCCTAATATTAGTGCCTGTTTGGCTGCCTTTTTACTCAGCCATTTTATTTGAGGACGTGAATGGTACGCCTCTGTGCCTTGCTGCGCCATAAAAACCGCACAGAGATGAAAAGACCCAGCCCGGATTATGAGTATGTACTTAGCTCCAGAGCTTGTAACGGGACCTTCGAATCCCTCCACTATGTGTCTATCTATCAGTAGAGACACTGAGCAGGTCACCAGTCAATCACAATGTTTACACACTGCGACAACCATTCACAAATATTTTACCACCTATTGGGCAGTTTAGACATGTCATGTTAAATTTTCTTATTTCAGTGCAAACCAGCTTTAAAAAGGGACCTTAGATGAATTTAATCTTTTTTGACTTAAAAAAGTTGGATACCCGTGTTAAACATTGTCAAAGCGTTAGGTTCGCATCCATGACTTATAAATTGACTGAGGAGCAAAATTGACACCGACACATATCCAATGCATATTATCTCGACCAGGGGTGTCAAACGTACGGCCCGGGGGCCGGATCAGGTCCGCGAACAGGTTTTATCCGGCCCGCGGGATGAGTTTGCTAAGTATAAAAATGAGCAGAATTTTTTTCAATGAAAGAATCTGCTGTTCTAAATGTGTCCACTAGGTGTCACAATATCAATCCTTTTTATCTTTGTACATTATGCTAAATATGTAAAAAAAACCCAAAAAAAACATGTGATGTTAGTCGAGGAAAATGAGCATACATAAATAACATCCTGGAATTTGATTTTGATATTATTTTTTTATCTTGATGGATTGAAAATCAACACCAATGAGTTGACTGATGAACATTATCAAATAATTTATTCAGAAAGTATAAATACCGACAAATAAAGATAGAATACTATTAACCGCAACATGTAAGTGTAAAAAAAACCCCAACAACATTATGATTTGTACATTTTCAGAATGTGCTTGTTCTATTTTCAAACAAAGAAACCAATCTGAAGTTGTCTCTATCTTTAAGTTATCGTGCTGTGATTTTACCAGTCCGGCTCACTTGGGAGTAGATTTTTCTCCATGTGGCCCCCGACCTAAAATGAGTTTGACACCCCTGATCTAGACCACAAGGAAGTGGTAAAATAATCATAGGTCCCCTTTGATTACAAAATTAAGATGTTATGTAGTGACAAATTGCAATTCAAACCTCCCTCGTACCTTCTTCTGGTCCCTCCATCGGTGCTCCAGCGTAGAATCGAGGCGCTGGGCAGCTGTGGCCCACTGCTTTGCAAGCTGACGGATTCTTTTCTTCATGAAGCTAAGAGACTCCTTCCCTGTGCCAATCTGGTCGAGTAACACGGAGAGGTCTGTGCGGAAGGCGGCCTAGGAAGAGAGGTGGATGAATAGAGATCAAGTGGACATAGCGTAGAGAATTGAGATAAAGTACTGTGGAAATACTGTAGAAGAACATGATTGTCAACACCTACTCAACAACTTGCCATTCAATTTTTCCACTGTAATAATAGTACCCACTGGTGTGTCGAGCACATGCATCATATTTACAAGTACTTCAAATATTCATGAATGTACTGCAGTAATCGACAACGTAAATGACCACTGTGACTGGTAACGATATGTAGTCAGTAAGCACCACACTATTTGCGTGTTGGTTACTTATAATTTCACATATTCTCCTCAAAGACACAATGATATTATTTAAAGCAGTGATTCTCAAACTGTGGTACGTGTACCACCAGTACAGGGGTCGGCAACCCAAAACGTTGAAAGAGCCATATTGGACCAAAAATACAAAAAACAAATCTGTCTGGAGCCGCAAAAAATGAAAAGCTGTCTATAAGTCTTAAAATGAAGGCAACACATGACGTAAGTGTCTATATTAGCTATAATAGCCTACTATCAAAATGACTATGTGTCACAGGCTGAAGCAAATCTTCGTTGACAGAAATGTTGAAATGTAATATTTATTCTACACATTTTTACAACATTAGAAACCATTAGTAATTTAGAGGCTACTCAGAAGGTGAGATAACTCCTGGAAATGACTGGGTTTTAATGTCCAATGGTATAGATGTGTGTGTCCTAGTGAAAGGAAACGGCAGGCTGTCTTCTTTTAATACATTTATTACAATCTTTGGCAAGCTAGGTAATGTTTACTGTGGTCTGGAACAACATGGCACACAAAAAACTATCTGAAATGCAGCCAATATTACATACAGATAATATGTCATGAGACATGCAAAACTAAATTATATACAAAGAGGATACAGGGGTATTAAATTAGCTCAAATATAGCTACAAATGAGGCCTAATGATGCAATATATACATACAGCAAGCCTAAATAGCCTGATTAGCGCTCCAACACGTCAATAACATCAACAAAGCTCTCCTTTGTGCATTCACGCACAGCATGAAACTTTTGATGGACAAAATGAGACAAAGGAGTGGAAGATTTTACATGTAAACAAACTGTTGCGTCACAGTCCACACTATGGTGAGTTCAAGAACCGCCGAAATTAGTAGGACAAAACGATGTCATCAAATAGTCATATTAAACATATTAAACAGTGGGCTTTCTAACAATTGGGAAGGTTTGTTTCATGTTTGTCCTCAAACAAAAACCATACAAAAACTCAAAAAAATATTTTTCCCCCTCATCTTTTTCCATTTTCAATCCTTTTTTATAAATGCTCCAGGGAGCCACTAGGGCGGCGCTAAAGAGCAGCATGCGGCTCGAGAGCCGCGGGTTGCTGACCCCCGCACTAGTAGTATGCGGGCTCCATCTAGTGGTACGCCAAAGAATCACTAGATTCAAGTACAGTGCTTTATTTTGCTATATTCAAACACAGTGTTACTGTTTAAACTGTGTAATGTTATAGTGGTGAAAAATATTAAATATACTTATCAAATAAAACCTCTGCTTGTTTTTAATGAATACTTAGGCCAACTGCGCTACAGTATTTTAATGTTGGTCGTTATGGTTGTACTTGGAGAGCCAAGTGTTTTCTGGGTTGGGAACCACAGGCTTATTGTATCCTTTGACAGTGTGTGGTGTACAATGTTTATCTATTTCTCATCCCCCAGTGATACTTGTAAGAACTTAATTTATTTGCCACCATGGAGACAAGGATTTGTGATTTAGAAACTGCACAGTGGAGGCACATTAGCCGCTAGCGAGAATGCTACAGTGTGTTGAGGATGCAGAATGTGTCTCATCAACATGCATTATCACTAGAGATGTCCGATAATGGCTTTTTTGCCGATATCCGATATTCCCCAACTCTTAATTACCGATTCCGATATCAACCGATACCGATATATACAGTCGTGGAATTAACACATTAGGCCTAATATTGTTGTGATGCCCCGCTGGTTGCATTAAACAATGTAACAAGGTTTTCCAAAATAAATCAACTCAAGTTATGGAAAAAAATGCCAACATGGCACTGCCATATTTATTATTGAAGTCACAAAGTGCATTATTTTTTTTAACATGCCTCAAAACAGCAGCTTGGAATTTGGGACATGCTCTCCCTGAGAGAGCATGAAGAGGTTGAGATGGGCGGGGTTAGGGGGGCGTGGTAGGGGTAAGCCATACTTGCCAACCCTCCCGTTTTTAGCGGGAGAATCCCGGTATTCAGCGCCTCTCCCGACAACCTCCTGACAGAGATTTTCTCCCGACAAACTCCCGGTATTCAGCCGGAGCTGGAGGCCACGCCCCCTCCAGCTCAATGCGGACCTGAGACTGAGTGGGGACAGCCTGTTCTCACGTCCGCTTTCCCACAATATAAACAGCTTGCCTGCCCAATGACGTCATAACATCTAGGGCTTTTAGAGAGTAGAGTGCACAACTGCGCACACAACAAGGAGACGTTCGAAGGGGAAGGTGTATGTTGCCTGTAAATATTTAGAACAGACTTCTCCATTGAACACGGTGGCCAAAATGATATACTCATCATGAACGGAGAAGTTAAACAGGACAATACTGCCATCTAATGGATAGCCACCGGAACACTGAAATTCAAGTATTTCTTTTATGTAAATAAATAAAATAAATATATATATATATATAGCTGGAATTCACTGAAAGTCAAGTATTTCATACATATACATATATATATATACACATATATATATATATATATATATATATATATATATATATATATATATATATATATATATATATATATATATATACACATATATACACACATATATATATATATATACATATATATACACATATATATACATATATATACACATATATATATATATATATATATATATATATATATATATATATATATATATATATATATATATATATATATATTAAGGCTGCAGCTAACGATTATTTTTCTATCGATTAATCTATAGATTATTTTTTCGATTAATCGGTTAATCTATAGATTATTTTTTCGATTCATCTATAGATTATTTTTCCTTTTACCGATTATTTTTTATTTTATTTTATTTAAAATGAAGATGAAAAAATAAAAGTAGGCCAGTTTTTTCAAAAGGCATGGCTTTTATTTACAAAAAAAAAAAGTGTGGCCACTCAGTCAACATTTACAACAACATGACAAAATATTCTGTAACAATGTAAACATTTAAAACTTTTAACATTTAACAAAATTAAAAGTAGCTTATTTGCTTTTTAATGTGCAAATATAAAAGTAAACATCCAGTGCAAATCTTAATATTCTGCAATAGTATAAGCATTTCAAAAGTAAAAGTATTGCTTATTTTGCTTTAAAATGTGCAAAAATAAAGATAAACATCCAATACAAAAAAGTGCAAAACGAAATATTCTGTAACAAAAGTGTAAACATTTCAACAAAAGTGAAAGTATTGCTTATTTGCTAAAATGTGCAAAAATAAAGATAAACATCAATACAAAAAAGTGCCAATCTAAATATTCTGGAGCACTGTAAACATTAAGTATTGCTTTTAAAATGTGCAAAATAAACATCCAGTCCAACACAGTACACAATAACCAATTCTACTCATTCCAGTGAGTGACTAACAGTTGTAATGAAGAAAGGTTAGCATGTCTACTTGCTTTGCTTCTTTTCTTGTTTACAATATTCCCAGCAGCTGAAAATAGGCGCTCAGAAGGGGTCGATGTGGCTGGAACTGAGAGCTAATTAGCCTTCATCTCAAGCCAGGACTGCGAGTGAGCTGAGCTGCAGTTTAAGTTTCTGGAAGGTCAACGGGCTCATAGTGATGTTACTAGTAGTTGACTGGGAGGTGTTTATTATCATTTGGGGAGAGTCCGCTGCCTGATGCTCACCTGCTAAACACCTATCTGCTCCACGCTGAAGCGCTGACTACATGCGCTCTGAATACACACTGCTGATTGGCTGATAATGCTGCGTGTGTACCAATCAGATGGTTGTGTGGGTGGGACAATGCTGCGTGTGTACCAATCAGATGGTTGTATGGGTGGGACAATGCTGCGTGTGTACCAATCAGATGGTTGTATGGGTGGGACAATGCTGCGTGCTGAGACAGAGGCAGCCGCAGAAGGAGCAAAGCAGCTTGTTAAGACTTTAGCAGCTAAAGTTAGCTTTAGCTTAGAAACTCGTTCGGTACACCCCCGTACCGAACCGAAAGCCCCGTACCGAAACGGTTCAATACAAAACACATAACGTTACACCCCTAGCAGATACAAATGACACATTCATGTTTTTGTGTAATGATGACAACGTATGCTAACGCGGACGATTGACAAGTTGATGGTTGATGGTTTTCTTTTCAAATGTTCGTTCATAGCCGTTGTGCTGCTATGATAGGCCATTTATGCTCGACACTGTGCATACAACAACATTATTAGGCTGTGTATTGAAATACTCCCACACTTTTGACGACTTTTGGCGTGCGTTTTTCCCCTCGCTCGCACAGTCTGCTTTGCGCTCCGCCATGACGGTAGTGTGACGTAATTATGCGACGCGTCGACGCACAAAAACGGCGTCGACGTATTTACATAACCGATGACGTCGACTATGTCGACGCGTCGTTTCAGCCTTAATATATATATATATATATATATGAAATACTCGAGTTGGTGAATTCTAGCTGTAAATAACCACGCCCCCCGCCCCCAACCACCCCCACCCAAGCCCCCCCCCCCACCCCCTACCCCCCGATATTGGAGGTCTCAAGGTTGGCAAGTATGGGGTAAGCGGGGGGTGTATATTGTAGCGTCCCGGAAGAGTTAGTGCTGCAAGAGGTTCTGGGTATTTGTTCTGTTGTGTTTATGTTGTGTTACGGTGCGGATGTTCTCCCGAAATGTGTTTGTCATTCTTGTTTGGTGTGGGTTCACAGTGTGGCGCATATTTATAACGTGTCGAAGTTGTTTATACGGCCACCCTCAGTGTGACCTGTATGGCTGTTGACCAAGTATGCTTGCATTCACTTGTGTGTGTAAAAAGCCGTAGATATTATGTGATTTGGCCGGCACGCAAATGCAGTGCCTTTAAGGCACGCCCCCAATATTGTTATCTGGGTGGAAATCGGGAGAATGGTTGCCCCGGGAGATTTTTGGGAGGGGCACTGAAATTTAGGAGTCTCCCGGGAAAATCGGGAGGGTTGGCAAGTATGACTGAGAGACGCAAATGCTCTGTACTTCTCCCTACGTCCGTGTACCACTCTGTACAGCGGCGTTTTAAAAAGTCATACATTTTACTTTTTGAAACCGATACCGATAATTTCCGATATTACATTTTAAAGCATTTATCGGCCGATAATATCGGCAGTCCGATATTATCGGACATCTCTAATTATCACAATAGTATCAAACCCTCTATATTCTGCAAAATGTATGTTGTATATTGTGTATATCGCACAACCCTCCTCTGAACGAGCGTTCACAAGATTTGTAGTCACCATGAACAACCTCTATACTTTTAAAACACACTCCAACAATTCATATCGAACAGGTCTTGGCAGGCGCTGTTGACCACCTGAGCGATTAGGAATGAGTCTCTCCACTGTACATAATGTGTTGAAACTAGTTTGCTGGTAGCAAATGACAAGGTCGAACCCTGAGTCAGCGAAGAGGCAAAATAGAGTGGGTGATGGATGGATCAGGCATGTCTAATTAGTAGACTTTGAATAGGGTCAGATGAAAGTGAAGTACTACAATGAACGGGGGCAGGTGGCTCACACTGCACAATATACAGTACCTAAGGAAGGGAGGCATTTTTCCTTAGAAGGCCAGTGGCAGATGACAAGATTATCAATAACAACAGATTGTCAAATGTTTTATTCATGATACCAGCCCTTTCATCACAACACACCTCATACGTTTTCACTTACTCGATAAATTAATTGGAATTCACAGTCAAACAGCTTCCACAGATCATCCAGTCATGGGGCCAGTAGCTATATTCTTTCTAGCATATAATTAAATGAGTGTGTTGAACTGCCAGCACAGAAAACTAAGATAAACTACATTGCTACAGTCTAGTGAATATGATGCCTTTATGTTTAATTTGGTACAATTCATGCAATTTATAGAATCTATTTACCTGACCAACTACCAACATATTTCATATCCATTTAGGGTTGGGTATGTCATCATTAAAAATGGAATATTTTAGAAAACTGATGTTTTAATTGCTTACACACACATATATGGGTCTCTGGGGTGCCTCTTTGGTCTATTTTTTTAAATTTAAATTCAGCTCAAGTATGTCGTAAAATGTGTCTTTCATCAAGCTGAACAGATTTCAGCCTGACGGTCATGTAATCGTTTAGTTTCAACAATAATGACTTGACAGCTCCCTGAGTGATTAATCACCTTTGTCCTTTCTCCCAAGATACTACACATAACCACTAACATCACACAAAAAGAAACGTGCCGCAACTTCGATACTTTTATTAGGTACCGGGTGAATTCCATGGGTACTACTAGGTACAAATTCATGTTAAATCTAACGTTACCATGTTTCGATACTTTTGTCGTCACGTCTCAGCTGAGATGACAAACAGGCCTATTCAAAGCGGACAGCCTCTGGGTAATGTTGCAATTTCTCGTGCCAACAAGAGAGCACGCCTGAAAGAAAGCCCTTCAGAAGCTCCACTTTTCCTCATTGGATATGCCAGTGTTTTTCAACCAATCACTTGTGTGCCATGAGAAACAGTCTGGTGTGCCATGGAAGCTTATCTAATTTCACCTATTTGGGTTAAAAATATTTTTTGCAAACCAGTAATTATAGTCTGCAAATGATGAGTTGTTGTTGAGTGTCGGTGCTGTCTAGAGCTCAGCAGAGTAACAATGTAATACTCTTCCATATCAGTAGGTGGCAGCCAGTAGCTAATTGCTTTGTAGATGTCGGAAACAGCGGGAGGCAGTGTGCAGGTAAAAAGGTGTCTAATGCTTAAACCAAAAATAAACAAAAGGTGAGTGCCCCTAAGAAAAGGCATTGAAGCTTAGGGAAGGCTATGCAGAACACAACTAAAACTGAACTGGCTACAAAGTAAACAAAAACCGAATGCTGGACGACAGCAAAGACTTACAGCGTGTGGAGCAAAGACGGCGTCCACAATGTACATCCGAACATGACATGACAATCAACAATGTTCGCACAAAGAAGAATAAAAACAACCAAAATATTCTTGATTGCTAAAGCAAAGTAGATGCGGGAAATATCGCTCAACGGAAGACATTAAACTGCTACAGGAAAATACCGAAAAAAGAGAAAAAGCCACCAAAATAGGAGCGCAAGACAAGAACTAAAACACTACACACAGGAAAACAGCAAAAAACTCCAAATAGGTCACAGCGTGATGTGACAGGTGGTGACACTTACTATAGTGATGCATGCTTGGTTATGGTTTAAAGTCATATCCAACAATTTCACTGTCAACTGAGTTTTGTTTTTTAATAATTTCTGCTGGTGGTGTGCCTCCGGATTTTTTCAACGCAAAAAATGTGCCTTTGCTCGAAAAAGGTTGAAAAACACTGGGATATGCCATATACATGCTACTATTTGGCACTAGCCGTTTTGCAGAGCGATTTCAACACCTACAAATTTGGAAATCTAAACTACAGTGGAATCTCGATTTCCGAACACCTTGTCGTATAAACATTTTGATTTACGAACCACAGACCAAATAAAAATATGTTTTGGTGTACGAACTTTGTCTATGTGTACAAATGTTTCATCCACCTTTTGTGTGCCTCGCAGCTCCATTGCTCATTCAGTCAGCACAATAGTGCTGTCGTTAGCTACTGTGCTAAGTGTTACTTTGTGTGCTTTAAGTGGTTTGTTTTTTTTAGCCTTTTTACAGCAATTTTTCCTTTTCCTAGCTCAATATGAATCCAAAAAAAGCAATGGCCAAGCAATGTCTGGTTTGAAAGATTCTGGCAGTATTCACAGCGTTGTCGACAGTGCCTCCTCTCTCTCTCCCTCCAAGAAGATCAACAGACAAGGTAAAGTGGATTTAATTGTCTATTCCTAATCATCATAACGACCTCTGTGTTAAAGTTAAGGAGTTGTGATTTCCAACTGAGTGCACCACAGGGCTAGTGACAGTATGTGTGCATGTCGCCAGGGTGGCCAAAAATGACAGTTTAGCTAGTTGTTGTTGTTTTGGCTTTGTTATTCCATCCATCCATTTTCTACCGCTTGTCCGTGATAGGGTCGCGGTCTAGGTCCCACTGTACAACTAAATGCACGTTGCAATAAAACAGCTTGTGTGTAATAAGTACAATACTTGCAGGCAAACACTTTGAAGGGCTCAACAAAAGACAAGACTGGCACTTTCAACTTTATGCCAATAGATAACTTGGGCAAATAAAACTGACGTATAGACAAAGCAAAATATGGGCAGCGCAGTTATCGATATTAGCTCAGTGCTAAAGTAATTTCTATGCACAGATTTTATTGTTAAACCATGTCTCATTTATCACCACATATAAACACACAAAAGTACCCCTGTAACCGGGAACTGGTATCGCATCAGTTCTAATATGAACAGGATCCCTATGTCCAAACCACAAATTAAGCAGAGCTGCAGTATTTTTGGATGCATCACACTTGAGCGACATCGAGCAAAGTGGATTCTTTCGTTAATCACTGTAAGTTGGTTGGGGCTCCAATTCTTTCTCACCCACCTTAAAGGTTCCAAACATCTTGTCTGACTGCTACTGCAGTAGAGAGAGTTTTAAGTTTCATTAGCATTACACAGACCAGTCCACCGAAAAAAAATTGCTCTAAACAGGACTGTTAAGAGAGTGTTTTAAATGTGCTCCACTTCTTGAACATTGTTGTACTTTGATTAGTACAGGCAAATGATGAACGTTTTTTTTTTAATTACATTATTTGAACTTGAAATTAGATTTATCGCAATTAAATTGCAGTAAATGACATGCTTGCATAAGCTAAATTATGCACGTCATTGGAAATGGGGGTTAAATCACCAAAAATGATTCCCGGGCGCGGCCACTGCTGCTGTTCACTGCTCTCCTCACCTCCCAGGGGGTGATCAAGGGTGATGGGTCAAATGCAGAGAATAATTTCGCCACACCTAGTGTGTGTGTGACAATCATGGGTACTTTAACTTTAACTTAATTTATTCGCTTAAACTATAACAGTATCTAAAGTCTTGTGGTGGTGTTTTTTGAAGGATTTTGCCAACAAGCACACGAGGCACTGTCATGACCTTTTACGCACCCTGACTTATTTTTGTATTACCTTATTTCTCGGTTTACTTCCTTTCCAGTGCTCTTAGTGTGGTTCCACTTCCTGTTTGGCTCCACCACTCCTCTGGCCTAAGCGCTGTCTCCCTCACCGGTCGCTGATTGGCAATCTGGCCACACCGGTTCTGGGTTGCCAATCAGGCTTCTTTATATGCCAGCCTCCCTTTTTCAGTCAGGTCTGGATCGTTGTTAATGGTCAACGGTTTGTATTTGTTATGATTTGCTTGACAATTACTGTGTTTGCTTTGTACCTGCATTGCCTTCCCTATGCTTTTTGAGCACTTTCCTGCTGCACTACATTTGGGTATTTTTGAGAAATACTTTTTCTACCTGTCTTCGCATCTTGGGGGTCTTAACTACCGCAGCAATGCGGACTTATCTCAGTCACTCATCTTTGCACTGGCGTATGCATTGACCTGATGCCACCCTTCTCATAAAACTGAAAAACAGGTTAAACATAAATGTACATCTATAATTATGCAGTGCTAAAAAAAAAAACAATACCATGCTACACAATGTTTCCTAAATAAACTGCACATGAAATATAAGTGTAAATGAAAATACAGCCTCACGACTTTAGTCATATTTTTGGCGCTTAAGAAATTTCTCTATGACATTAGCTCCAGACTTATTCTGTTTGTTTACTGCCACAAGTGGTGAAAAAGTGTATTTACAAACGAGTACCACTGCCGCCAATACGGCCCAAAGCTGAGAAACAGATATTTTTTTGGCAGCCCAACAAAGGCAGAGCCGTGTATAAAGAGTTTTGCCAACCCGGTTTCAGGCAATCTCCTCACTGATTGGTCAAAAGGCACTTATGTGACCTCAGCGCGCCATGATTGCTACCAACTTAGATGCTGGCCCTATGCAGTACTGCACTTTCTTACTAGACATGCCTTTTATTTGAAGAGTTTTTTTGCTGCGTAAACATGCCGTGTGGTGTGCTGCTTGGGGGAAAACAAAGCCGACGGACTGACAAAGAACCGGTTTACCTGAATCCTCTGAAGACCTATTGTTACGATTGTAAATACAAGATTTTTGACTACTGGACTATAAGCTGCACGTGGCTGCGGAATGGAGAACTGAAAGGAGCTGCTGTAGTGACACCGTTCTCTCTACGCGAGTGGTTCGTGAACACAGAGGTTGATTTCAGTTTTGGGGGGTTATCTAATTTTGCCAAGGGAAGTTTTAGCAGGTGGGAGCTTAAACGCTGCTCCCCGCTGAGACATGGCTCTTCTTGGGAATGTGAGAACAAACTTCATTGGAATCCCTATTACAAAATGCGGCTGCTAGACTTTTGAGAAAAACAAGAAAGTTTGATCATATTACGCCTATACTGGCTCACTTGCACTGGCTTCCTGTGCACCTAAGATGCGACTTTAAGGTTTTACTACTTACGTATAAAATACTACACGGTCAAGCTCCTGCCTATCTTGACGATTGTATTGTGCCATATGTCCCGGCAAGAAATCTGCGTTCAAAGAACTCCGGCTTATTAGTGATTCCCAGAGCCCAAAAAAAGTCTGCGGGCTATAGAGCGTTTTCTATTCGGGCTCCAATACTATGGAATGCCCTCCCGGTAAAAGTTAGAGATGCTACCTCAGTAGAAGCATTTAAGTCTCATCTTAAAACTCATTTGTATACTCTAGCCTTTAAATAGACTCCCTTTTTAGACCAGTTGATCTGCCGTTTCTTTTCTTTTATTTTCTACTCTGCTCCCAACCCGGGATGGACCGCTAGCCTGTCCATCAGATGGAGACATCTCTACGCTGCTGACCCGTCTCCACTCGGGATGGTTCCTGCTGGCCCCACTATGGACTGGACTTTCGCTGATGTGTTGGACTTTCACAATATTATGTCAGACCCACTCGACATCCATTGCTTTCGGTCTCCCCTAGAGGGGGGGGGGGGTTACCCACATATGCGGTCCTCTCCAAGGTTTCTCATAGTCATTCACATTGACGTACCACTGGGGTGAGTTTTCCTTGCCCGTATGTGGGCTCTGTACCGAGGATGTCGTTGTGGCTTGTACAGCCCTTTGAGACACTTGTGATTTAGGGCTGTATAAATAAACATTGATTGATTGATTGATTGATATTATAAGTTATACATTTATCTGTGAGTCAGCCAAATAACTTTTAAATACATAGACACTGATTTTTTTTTACACTCGCAGAGTGCCTGTTCGTTTGTTTTGTGATTCACAAGTCTAGTTGTTGGTTCACACCTGATGAGGATTTTGGCAAAGTGAGGGTGTGGGGGGAGATGTTGTCAGCGCTGCCTGCAGGAGCAAAGGTCACCGCCACTGTCCATGGTGCTGAGGACAGAGCACCATCAGACGGCGGCGTGGCAGTGCTGACAGCGAGGCACAGCTGGCAGGTGATTAAATTTCACAGGTGGTACGTGTTAATCTAATCATCTGTTGTCTTTAACAGTAAGCGGCCAGGAGCAGAGAGGGAGAGAGGATACGGACGTGGCTGGAAAGTCGCGTCCTGCTGGAGAGAAAACTTTTGTAAAACAATTGATCATTAATAACTTGTTAAACCTGCACGCTTGGCTCCTGTGCCGTGTCTAGGAAGCGACTTCCACAGAGGGTAATACTAGAGGTGCAACAATAAACATATCCGTATTGAACCGTTCAATACAATGGTCTCGGTTTGGTTTATCAACTTCTGACGATACGCTCTGTGCTGAAAGACCAGTGGATTTGCGCTCAAGCGCCACCACCCACATTCATTCAGACCAAAACAAGCTGCTGAGACAGAAGGCTTCGCATGTAACTTCTATAGCTCATTGCAACATGGCTAATGCCTCAAATGTACCTGAAATCGAAGATCCTTCACCACCATCATTCAGATCTGGCGCGTGGAACTACTTTGGTTTTCGTGTTAAGTATGACCCTCATGGCAAGCGTGTCGTGGACAAAAATACAACAGTATGTCGCAAGTGTCGCACAATGATAAACTACAACAGTGGAAATACAACAAACATGACAACACATTCACGCTGACATCACCCCAATGCGAAAACAGGTGGAACCAAACAAAAATACGGAGCGACAAAGCACAGGCTACAAACTTTACCCGGGGCTTTTAGAGAGTCATTAGCACATTCAAAGAGGGCAAAAGAAATCGATTGGGCGATTGCTACTTTTATTGCTGTCGACATGCGACACTATTCTGTTGTGGAAAATGTCGGGTTTTCTGCAGAGATTTGAGCCCCGTTGCAAGATTCCTTCACGAACCTATTTCACCGATACCGTAGTTCCTGCTTTGTACAACAAGACAAAAGCCCAATTATAGACACCCGCTGTTACTCTGCTGCTGATAATGCACCACAGAAGATGGGTGATGTATCATCAGGTGCATTTATTTATTTTAATTTTTAATAATTTTTTTTTACAAGGTGCTGTTTTTATTTTATATTATGTATGCACAGCAGGAACCGGGGCAGGTATAGCTGCACCAGATACATTTAATATAATTTCAAAACTGTACTTTTGAGTTGAAACAAAAATGTTGATCATTTTAATAAACTAAAACAGGCATGGAAATTTCTCCGTTTGTATCGAAAAAATATCGAACCCATCCATCCATCCATTTTCTACCGCTTGTCCCGTTCGGCGTCGCGGGGGGTGCTGGAGCCTATCCCAGCTGCATTCAGGCGGGGTACACCCTGGACAAGTCGCCACCTCATCGCAGGGCCAACACAGATAGACAGACAACATTCACACTCACATTCACACACTAGGGCCAATTTAGTGTTGCCAATCATCCTATCCCCAGGTGCATGTCTTTGGAGATGGGAGGAAGCCGCAGTAAAATAGCGAACCGTGACACTAAAATATTGAAACGAACCGAACCGTGAATGTTGTGTATTGTTGCACTCTTAGGTAATACATTTATTTTTGGTCGTTGTGTATTTTTTGACGTATATTGTGCTGGCCGGAGCGTGTTAGAGAGCCAGCTGGTGACTTAACACTGCATGACTGTAGTGGCAGAGTACATTAAATACAGCCACTAAATTTCCCCTAAATTATACTTTAATGCAATAAAAGCATGTTTTATTGTAAGTTTATGAGTTGGAGTAGGTTTAGAACTATATTTAGGAAGTAATATTTCGGCAGATTTGGTCAGGAAAACTAACATCAGAACGACTGCAATTACATGCTTACGGGCACAGCCATGCACATCATTGGGAGCAAAGATGGCGGCCCTGGTTTAATACGCCATACTCTGTCTCTACACGGCTATGGCGAAGAAACAATGCTTTAATTTGCCTACACAGCTGTGCAAAATGCATACATGATTACATATACTCTAACTTACCGGTCTCTTGGGTTCCTTTGCCTGGTCAACATGCTGCGTCGGCTGGTTGCTGTGGTCCCTCCAGGTCACTGGGGGGCAGAACCACTCCACTTCACTCAAATAGATGAGGAATGAGCAGTCGGAACCATCAACGCCATAGAAGGCGTAGCAAGGGTCGGAGGTCCAGCGTGCTCGCATCCACTAGAGGAACATATGTGTGACATTAACTCAAGATACCATTGAATTAATAGCAATATTTCAAAGCGGGAGTCAAATTAGGTTCCTAATCCTTTAATGACTTCCACTGTCAAAATACTTCTTTTTTTTAAAATTAGGATCTAATTTACTGCTTTCAGAGCAAGAAATACTCTATTTGAGATACAATGAGCTGTGACACAATATGTCATCAACAATATGCTTTTAGCAAATGGTGCAGCTAAAACATTGATTTATTATTTAAGCACATCAAAGCCTGAAATCCCCATACAGTAAACGGAATACCTGATGACGTGTGGGTGGACGTCTGTGAAGAAAAAGCACGGTTTTAAGAGTGAACCGGTCTTGTTTTGTCATTATTTTTTTGAGCTAATGACAGCTAAGCTAAGAGCATGTGCAGGAGGCAAGCATGACTGACAGTTTCACCATCACCAGATGGCTCCTGTTTGGGTTCACCTGCTGGTTGAGATGATTAAAAAGCTTCCAGGATCCTTTGGATTACAAAGACCATAAAAAGGCAGCTACAAAAGGTCTGCCAGATAAGACCCACAATTATCTTGGTTGCAAATATTCTAATTGCTTTATATCCCTAGTTAAAAACAAAACAAATACAACGATGAACAAAAGAGTTTATCCCGGGAAATTAGTCACCCTCTTAATTGTCAAAATCCCCAAGTAAAAAAGCCACTCACATCCACTTTTCCAGGACATTCTGGGTAGCGGGGGTCTTTGGGAATATCGCACTGGGTGGATGTCCCATCTCGCACTGTTGAAAAGACAAGTGACAGACCTTGAGCAATAGCCGAGCAATAGATACAGTAGTTTGTCAGATTAGGGGTGCTTATGGAAAAACCTTTGCTTCAGATTTCATTTTAAAACCTTGAGTCCATCTCTATCAAAAGTATATATTGACAGAGTGCAAATTGCAAGACCTGAAATCTTAATGTGTCACAGTACGCAATTACATAAAGGACCATGTAAGTGTGGTCGTAAGCTACAGTGCTCAGCGCTACTTTGTGGGAGTTTTCTCAGGGAGCCTATGATGATTCTGATCTAAATTAAAACACTTTGTTGTGGTCTAGATACATTTTGCATACATTTTTGCTAAACAGTCCCTTTTACAACCCATTTTCTGCATTTGTCAGCACAATGTTCGTTTGTGGAGGTGTTTCCAGATTGCAAATGAAGGACCATGTAAGTGTGGTCGGAAGTAAGGCTGCTTCTACACTAAGCCGGCTAAGGTTATACAGGGTATATCCCATCTAACCTTATCCCTGTCCACACACACAATGCCATCGTTTAAGACGCCCTCCCCCACCGTCCGCCGGCGCAACGCGGCCTAGTATGCATGCGCGGAAAATGGCAGACGCGCATATATATTACGTCATAGTCACCTCTGACCTGGAAGTGTATCCTTACCCTATGTTTCAAAGTAGTCTATTGCCACATTAGATTTAACAGTAAACCTTGCTTGCCTCACCATCAGCAGCTGTTAGACTATTGTAGTGAATCACACCTGAGCCATCATACATGAATCATATCTTTCATGGACGTGTGAAAGTAAACAATGTGATAAAGAACACTTTACAACAATAAATCTAGGGATCCAAATATCTGGTTAGGACACTTCTCACTCTCTTACCTTCACCTTCATTGTCCCTTCTTGCAATCCTGCCTGTGCTTGGAGGCTGAAATTGGCGGTCGTACTTGATGGCCACAACCATTTCTTGGCTTCACAATAGTTATGGAGTACAAAACTAGACGTTGAGTAATCGCTTGACATACATCGCAGACAATAACTCAGGGGTGGGCAATTAATTTTCACCGGGGGCCGCATAAGCAACCCGAGCACTGCTGGAGGGCCACACGACAATATTTCAATTACATTTTGCTCAATATTATTTTTGATATACCGTAAGATAAATAATAACGATGATAATAATAATAATAATTTAATTTAACCTAACTTAACTTTATACAAAAGCAGATTGCTTTTGATGGTCACTTTATCCTGCATTATCCAACATTTTTCCCCATCAGATTTGGACAACCATCTGTTGTTAAAAATAGTTTTTAATCATATTTATTTTATATTGTTTTTTATATTGGTTTTATATGTAATTGTTTTTTCTTTTTATTCAGTCATTGGTGGAGCTAAGGATAATATTTGAATATTGTTTTTAATATTGTTGTGCAGCACTTTGGAAACATTTTGTTGTTTAAATGTGCTATATAAATAAAGTGGATTGGATTGTCACACCTGCCAGCTTGTCCCAACACCCATTTACCTCTGTGAACAAGTCATTACCTGTGGTTGTCTCTTTAATTGAGTGCATCAGAGCTCTCATCCAAAGTTAGCGAAAAACAGTCCATGTCTCCGGGCATTATCAGCGCAACAAAGTCCAATAAGCACTCCTTAATAAACTCTCCGTCAGAAAACGCCTTACTTTTTCTGGCGCTTTTGTGAGAAATGACGAAACTTGTCCTGACGGCTGCATCTTTGGGGGTGTGAAATATGGCACAAAGTCCTTGTTGGGTTTGCAGTTTTACCATCAACGCATCAGCCTCCCTTGCGCGCGCTTCATCAGACACATTCCGGTATTTTCCCTCGTGTTTCTTCGTGTAGTGGCGATTAAAATGATATTTAAACACAGCAACCTGTGTACCACACATTAAGCACACGGCTTTACCATTAATTTATGTAAAGAAATACTTGGCAGTCCATGTCTTGTTGGAAACACGCCATTCCTCATCAACTTTTCTTTTTTTAGCGTCTCATCACTTGTCTCTATGCACCTTCACTCACAGGTTCCCCCCGGACATACGGCATAAATAACACATTTCAAAATAAAAGCAGCACAGTTGTATTGCGCGCACGACATAGATGTTTTTTAAACTTTATTTTGTAATTTGTAATTGCGCCGTTCAATTCACTCACAATCGCACACGCGCATACTTCCACACGGAAGTTGTACAAATAACGCGTTTCAAAACAAAAGCAGCACCGTTGTATTGCACACTCGACATAGATACTTTTTGAAATTTATTTTGTAATTTATGATTGGCCTCACGCGGGCCGGACAGGGATGCGCAAAGGGCCGGATGCGGCCCGCGGGCCGTACAATGCCCAGGTCTGCAATAACTGATAGTCCGCTTTTCCAGTCCAAATGCATTAATTGTTTTCCGTAGTCTTCCCTCGTCCACAGGAGCCCGCATTCATCGCATTGGTACAAAATGAGGCTGCTAGACTTTTGACAAGAACAAGTAAGCTTGATCATATTACGCCTATACTAGCGTCGTTAGCATTAGGGAATATGCTAACACATTTACAAATGTCTGTGTTATTATTAACTTACAATGGCATTATTTTTGGATTCTTTCAGTTTCCTAATTTCTCCAAAACGTCACCATGGAGTATTGAGTCTGCTTAGCTGATTGGAGAGCTAGTGGGTCCATGCAATGACTTTTGTTTTGTGTCCGTTTGGAAACAATTGAGGTATGTAAATTTACATTTACAAAATCTCTCTCTCTCGTACCGGTATAAATCTGTGGCTTATGGTCGGGTGCGGCTAATAAATGTAAAAATATTTCTTTCCTTTAAAATTCGGTGGGTGCGGCTTAAATACAGGTGCGCTGGAAAATATGTTAAAGTTCATAAATCTAGAGGGCCACCTAAATGTCAATTACTAAGAAACCAAGTATTTGGTGAGTACCTTTGTTGTACCTGTATGTCTGGATGTTTAACACGCTATTGAATCTACTTTACATGCAATCCTTGTGGCTCTATTAATCCAAAGGCTCTGAGGTCCAAATTGTAATATGGATAGATTGAGCTTAATGATCCATACAGCAATGAATCAACATGATACTCCTTATCGGCTCATTTAACACCTCCTCAATCAAATTCCACAACATGATTGCACTACGAGACTCCAGATTAGAGCGTACCTCGCTCAGTTGTGGACGTTCAACCCATGTCATGTTGATGACATCACCGATGAACATGGCAAGGAAAACTCACAGTGCACACTGCTCACTCGACTTTACAGAGCACGGCTACCCCTGCTAAGCATCCTCGGGTCACGCCGCCGAGTGCGTCTGCTTACTTGGGGCGCACACCGCATTAATTGCTCCATTGACTTAGTTAACGGCCTGTCTGCTGCCGATGTGGAGCAAAGAAGTACGAGAGAGAATAAATGGCCTGTCTGTTAATGCAACCAATGCTGCTTGCGTTTCCCTTTTTTTATATCTTCTGCGCCAAGTTCTCTCGCTCCCTTTTCATTCTGTTTACATTTGCCTAATGAAATTGAGACGATTCCCCCAGGGTTTTTTCCATTTACTGAAACAAACACGAGGTTAAGTATGGGTCAAATGTGTAGCAATTGTACTCAAAAAAACACTCAAAAAGCCTAACTAGAAATGTGTTTATGAATACAATATGCATTTATGTACAGCATAGGGTTGTATGGTATACCGGTATTAGTATAGTACCGCAATACTAATGAATCATATTCGGTACTATACCGCCTCTGAAATGTAACGATACCCCAAGTCGTTTTTTTGTGGTATCATCCAAAACTAATGTAAAGTATCCAAACAATAGAAGAATAAATGATTACATTTTAACAGAAGTGTAGTAAGAACATGTTAAAAGAGAAAGTAAGCAGATATTAACAGTAAATGAACAAGTAGATTAATTATTCATTTTCTACCACTTGTCCTTAATAATTTTGACAAAATAATAGAATGATAAATGACACAATATGTTACTGCATACGTCAGCAGCTAAATTAGGAGCCTTTTTTGTTTACTTACTAATAAAAGATAAGTTATCTTGTATGTTCACTATTTTATTTAAGGACAAACTTGCTATAAGAAACATATGTTTAATGCACCCTAAGATTTTTTGTTCAAATAAAGCCAATAATGCAATTTTTTGTGGTCCCCTTTATGTAGAAAAGTATTGAAACGTATCGAAATAATTTCGGTACCGGTACCAAAATATTGGTATCGGGACAACACTGGTACAGCATCATGTTTTTAGGTATAAACCCTATAAACAATAAGAGTAATGCATTTTCTGTTGATTTACAAAATCATTATTGTAGCCCAGCTTTCACTGCACAGGTATGATATTGCATAATTGATGTCATTACGACGACTGTACCTTTGCCTTGCATGATGCTGTTTTGCAGTATCTGCTCCACCCTGATTGCCATGTTTGAGACATTCTGAGCAATCGCCTGGATCATCTCCATGAGGTTGGCTGGTTGCAACCTGCAGACACGCAGCAAAAGGAAGCACACTTTAAACTTTAACGCAAGGTGCACACGCATGCATGCAGTTTATATTGGTGATTGGAAACCAGTTTGGCGAGTGGTGGATTTTCAAATTACAAAAGCACTGTGCAGTGATACAGAAACTTAACTAGAAAAAGCACCGCAGTCCAAAAGTGACATTTGCATGTTCTTTTGGTAACACTTTAGTATGGGGAACATATTTACCATTAATTAGTTGCTTATTAAAATAACAATACTTAACTTAGAGTTATTTTTACACTGGGGGAACATATAAAGGTTAGGGTTAGGGTTACTAATAAGCAACAATTCTGATGTTATTGAAGGAAGACTCTTAGTTAATGGCTTACTGTTTGTATAATAAGGCCATGCAGAATAAGGCATTAATAAGTACTTAATAATGACTAATTAAGAGCCAATATGTTACTAGTTTGCATGTTAAAAAGCAACTAATTAATGGTGAATATGTGTTCCCCATACCAAAGTGTTACCGTTCTTTTAAATCAGGGGTGGGCAATTAATTTTTACCGGGGGCCGCATGAGCAACCCGAGCACTGCTGGAGGGCCACATCGACAATATTTCAATTAAATTTTGCTCAATATTATTTTTGATGTATACCGTAAGATAAATAATAATAATAATAATAATAATTAATAATAATAGTAATACTTCAACATAGTGTGTGTAACAGCATTCCATGACTAATATAAATAAATTAACATTAATAATAAATGACAGTAAAATAAGCACAAGTATGACTGAGGAGTCATAGTGTAACTTTGTGTGGTGTTTGAGTTGTCCGACTTTTTGTGTGGCCATAAACGCACCAGTGGTTTAGTGGTATGCGTGTTGGTGACAGATGACAAGTTGGTTTTGGCCTGGTTTGTACGGCAGAAAATGACTAGTTTTTCGAGATAGAAGTGTTTTACTCATGTTTTTGGTGTGGTTATGTCCGAATATAAACAGTTTTGCTCAATAAAATGATCGATAAAATTCCTGTCTTCGAAGCATCTCGATAGACGTTACAATAATTGAACGGTGTTCAATTGAATGGTGTTGACTAACACCGTTAGGGCCGCTTGTTGTCACTGTCACTCAAAGTTGCTTTGCAAAATTAAATAGAATAAATATGTTTATTTTGTTTAGAATTCAGATGGGATTTGATTTGGTGCGCAGCATATATTTGCTGTGCGCAGCGGACGCTTGACGCAATTGCGCAGGCACGCAGCTTAGAGGGAACGTTGCTTGGCAGTCCATGTCTTGTTGAAAACACACCATTCGTCATCAACTTTTCTCTTTTTAGCGTCTCGGGTGTAAACCGTGCATCACTTGTCGCTGCATGTGCACCTTCACTCGCAGGTTACACACGGACATACGCCCATAAATAATACTTTTCAAAATAAAAGCAGCACAGTTGTATTGCGCGCACGACATAGATGTTTTTTCAACTTTATTTTGTAATTTGTGATTGCAGCTGTTCACATTCACTCACAATCACGCACACGCATACGTCCACACGGAAGTAATACAAATAACGATTTTCAAAACAAAAGCAGCACCGTTGTATTGCACACTCGACATAGATACTTTTTTAAATGTATTTTGTAATTTATAATTGGCCTCACGCGGGCCGGACAGGGACGCACAAGGGGCCGGATGCGGCCCGCGGGCCGCAGAATGCCCAGGTCTGTTTTAAATGATGCCTGATGTGCTGAATCTGAAAAGCTGATGAGAGTTTGCTTGCGGGATGACCAATAAATGCTTAGAAGTGGTGGATGTTTCCTATTTAGGGTAATAGTACCGTAATTTGATGTTAATGCATAGCAGATTTGCATGCTTTACAACAACTTCACTTCAAGTTGTTTTTTTTTGTGCACTTTTGCTCGTGTCTTGTAGAAGCCTTCTCCTCCTTTTATCTCAATCCCCTCTCGTGCTTCTGCATCTTTGCTCTCTTCCCACTATTTTAACATCCCGACAGATGTAAAAGTGCTAGAGTGATGCAAATTGGCAGACACTTGGTTGGAGCGTGAAATAGAAAGGACCTGCGCTGCCACTTTCTCTGCTAGATGGGAGAACTTCTCGTTCACAAGATGTGATGTGCTCAGTAAGTTGTCTGCGTAGTGATTGTAGCTGTGTACCACCCACCCCCACCCCCACCCCCAAAGTACATGCATGGTTGCACATCATGCAAAGTGAAGATCACATTATCACTCATGTCCATTTCTGCTGCAGTGCACCTTGCCTCCTTTTTTAATGACTTGATTTTAGTGGGCACTACAGTGTTAGTGTTTCTGTGCACTGTTAAATCAGCAGATGGCTTTAATCCTCATTGATTTCATGTTCCCAAATGCATCATGGTAACGAATCGTTCCAAACCATACGATCGGATTGTGTTTGCTTGTGTAGGCATGTGCAGTAATGCAATAAAGTGCAACGTTGCTTGACTCGATGCCAAGAGCAAATGCAATAAACTGGACAACAACAATCGGTGCTGTCAAAGAAAGCCTTTCACAGGAACGTTATATAGCGTTAGCACTCACATTTTTAAGCACAGCCTCTTATTATTCCTATCCTTATTATTCTCATAGTACTAATATTTAGCAGTGAGATTGGAATTATATCACTATTTTTAATTTTCCTGAGGGAACTCTCCTGAAGGAATCAATAAAGTACTATCTATCTACCGTATTTTTCGGAGTATAAGTCGCTCCGGAGTATAAGTCGCACCGGCCGAAAATGCATAATAAAGAAGGAAAAAAACATATATAAATCGCACTGGAGTATAAGTCGCATTTTTGGGGGAAATGTATTTGATAAAACTCAACACCAAGAATAGACATTTGAAAGGCAATTTAAAATAAATAAAGAATAGTGAACAACAGGCTGAATAAGTGTACGTTATATGATGCATAAATAACCAACTGAGAACGTGCCTGGTATGTTAACGTAACATATTAAGGTAAGAGTCATTCAAATAACTATAACATATAGAACATGCTATACGTGGGGATGACGTGGCGCAGTTGGTAGAGTGGCCGTGCCAGCAATCTGAGGGTTACTGGTTCAATCCCCACCTTCTACCATCCTAGTCACGTCCGTTGTGTCCTTGAGCAAGACACTTCATCCTTGCTCCTGATGGGTCCTGGTTAGCGACTTGCATGGCAGCTCCCGCCATCAGTGTGTGAATGGGTGAATGTGGAAATAGTGTCAAAGCACTTTGAGTTCCTTAAAAAGGTAGAAAAGCGCTATACAAGTATAACCCATTTACGTTTACCAAACAATCTGTCACTCCTAATCGCTAAATCCGATGAAATCTTATACGTCTAGTCTCTTAGGTGAATGAGCTAAATAATATAATTTGATATTTTACGGTAAAGTGTTAATAATTTCACACATAAGTCGCTCCTGAGTATAAGTCGCACCCCCGGCCAAACTATAAAAAAAAACGGCGACATATAGTCCGAAAAATACGGTATCTATCTATTTAGAGACGAAACTAGTAAATAAAGGTTTAGAAGTGGGTTTGAAGGGGAGCTGCACTTTTTTGGTGGAATTTTGCCTACTATTCACAATCCTTATGTAAGACAAGAACACATGTTTTTATATTATATTTGCATTCTAAATATTAAATAAAAGCAAAGTCCGCTTACAATGGAGCCTATTGGAGTCGCTCTATTCTGCCTAAATTAGCCCTTAAACAACATATAAAAACTCCATTGAATTTTATATACATGATGTAAGTATATATGTAATGTACATAACAGGCACATTTATAATAACATGTAATATTTACATATTTTGGTCATTTTAAGCATACGCAGCGCATTCATATCAAAAACGCATCACAACGTTCACTTGTTTTCCCCCCACTATGTCACCGCTTACCGCTCACTGCAGACTTTATGACAGTGGTTCTTAACCTGTGTTCGATCGAAACCTAGGGGTTCGGTGAGTCGGTCTCAGGGGTTCGGCGAAGGTCAAGACACACCCGACTCACAGTGTAAATAAAAACTTCTCCCTATCACCGTGTTATGGATACCCCCAAACAAGGTTCCCTTTAATTTTCCATCTGATTTGCAGGTGTGTAAATGTTAGAATAATTATGTATACTGTAAGTTATCACACAACTCTTATGCTTAAAGGCCGTTGCTATAGTTATTATCAATTGTGCTGAAGTTGTACTTTTCTATCTGTGCAAAGGCACACAACTTGTAATCTTGCTTTGCGAGTTGTCTGGTGTCAGCAGTTTGTTTCCAGACCCTCCCTGCTGACAGTCAGGGACGGACATCGAGTACCTCAATGCAGACAAAACAGAGACCGGGCGAAATCACGAGTGTCAGCACATTTCCATTCTGAATAATCACGTATTGTGTCTACTGGGGCTGCTTGCATTACCCCTTCCTTTCCTGTTTTGTACAGTAAGGACTCATAATCAAGCTGTATGCATACTCTCTCTATGTTTCTTCTCCCCGCCGTGTTTTACTTGTCTCGTGTCCTCCTTGTCGCCTTCCAACAGCAGACCTCAGTTCCCGCGTCACGAGTTGTGTGTCTCGTCTCCCCGTGTTCCCTCTGCCTAAGCATGTTTAAATGCCATGTTGCTGTGTGACGTCACTACGCATGTTACATTATGAGGTCATTCACAGCCATAGGAATCGTTTGAAAAAATTCCAAGGAATCGATACACTGGGAAAACTGATTTTCCATTTCCATCCCTATCCATAAGCGCTATTGACCCAAATTTGAACACGTATCGTTGCATTCCATGGCATTTATCTGATGATTTGTTCTTATTATTTGACAGCCCTAATTACTATAAATGCAGCTTCCTGTCAGATTGAACCTCTGAATAAAAGCCTTACACAGGGAGGGAAACGCAGCAATGGTACATAAAAGGACAAAGCTAGATAAGCCAATTAAAGCACAAAGAGATAAGGGCGCTGAACAACGAGGCCCAGGGGGCAATAAAAATATGAGAGAAAAAAAAAGATATGGGGTATGTTGGGGAGATAAAAACAGTCACGCAACAGGAGAAGGGAGATCAAGCATCAGAAAGCAGACCAAGAGCACCAAAGGGCACTAAAATAAAATGGTCTTTTTCCTTTTCATTTAGAAGATAACCACGCAGACTAACTGAAACTGATAAATTATGCTCCTCAAAAAATAGAAAAATACCTTTTTGCATGATTTTCTTAACAGGGATCCCTCATTTCTTGAGTGTGCAAGGCTCTTTTATTTTGTGTTTTTACAAAATGAGGAAAAGGACCTGTCGAAGATGATCCGTAAAAACAGAAATAGAGAAGAAATCATTAACCAAAAGGGAGTCTCTGTGGAGGTAGGACAAGAACATGTGCTGTCATATTCTACTTTTTTTTTTTTTTTTTTTTTGTCCTGTCCAGCTTCTCAGGCAAATCATATAGTTGATGTAGATGCCCATATTGGCTGTTCAGATTTACTTTACAAAAAAGAAGTGTAGGATACTTCTCTTGTTGCCTTATTTGTATTTGACTTTATTAGATGTATTTATATTATCATTTGGTGCAGCCGGGCCGGAGCAGGAGGGGATAGAAAGAGAAAAAAAGGAATACAGAGGGGGGAATTGTGGGGACAAGAGAGGGATTAGACAGAGACAAAAACAACAACAACAAAAATAGAGCAACATCAGCAAATACGACATGTACAAATATGATGGTAAAAGTAATAGCAAATAAACAGTTAGCGAAAATAAAAAATAATACAGAAATGACAATGAGCATTATTACACTAAAAATGGAGCAATGCAAATACCAATAGAAATAGCGCTATTGATAATGAACAATACCAGTACTTTACCTTTATTATCAACAATACAGTTGTTCAAATGCAACAATACATATACGTAATGATAACTTCAGATACGAAAGAATGCAGAAAAATGGGGGGGAAGAAAGAGAAGCAACCTACATTAACCTTGTAGATTGTTATAGTAACAATAGGTTAAGCTTTGACAGAGTGCCATGTGTTATACCCAGTTTACCCTAGGGCAACAACATTAATATATGTTTGATGAAACGTGATTATGTGCATGAGTGTATGTGTGCATATGTCCTTGTATATGTACAGTATGTGTACAGTATGTGTATATCTGTGTTTGTACAGTGAATGTATATGTACAGTATGTGTATATGTGTGTTTGTACAGTGAATGTATATGTATAGTATATGTATGTGTGTGTTTGTACAGTGAATGTATATGTACAGTATGTGTATATGTGTGTTTGTACAGTGAATGTATATGTATAGTATATGTATGTGTGTGTTTGTACAGTGAATGTATATGTACAGGATGTGTATACAGTATGTGTGTATGTACAGTGAGTGTATATGTACAGTAAGTGTATATGTATGTTTGTACAGTGAATGTATATGTACAGTATGTGTATGTTTGTATAATGAATGTGCGTGTGGATGTACGAACTTTAAGTGTGTAAATATGTACTGTATTTGTATATGTATGTGAGAGCGTAGGTACCTATGTATGTGTGTATGTATGTATGTGAGTATATGTGAATTTGTGTGAACAATACATTTGACTCCCAGTGTGTGTGGGAGCCAGAGTACGGCCCCAGCCTCCCCGAGAGCCCAACCCACAAACAGTAGATGTGGTGCCCAGGGAACCATATTCTACTTAAAGAGAGCTGTGCCCTCTCTCTCTTAAGCCAAGAGGACTTTCATGGCAGTACTACATCACTGGAGGCTCTCCAGCACAAGTGTGTGATGTAGTGTCAGCATGCATTTCTGCCGTTTTGACCTCACTATTACATCAAAACACTCACTTTATCATTTGTAATGATACAAGTAGTATATTTGGGTCTCCACTGCAGATCGATAAACCACAAAGTAATATTGAGTTCAACCTTATCCAATACAAATTAGGGTTGTACGGTATACAGATACTGGTATGGTATCGCAGTATTAATTAATCAAAAACGGTACTATACTCTGTTTGAAAAATACCGGTTCCCGGGCATGTCAGCGCGTCGTCACGTCGTGTCATTGCTGGTTTTGCAAGCAGAGGAGCGTGTTCGGCAGCGCACAATCACAGAGTACTTACAAGCAGACAGTGTGTAGACAGAAAAGGGAGAACGGACGCATTTTGGCCGAAAAACTAACGATAAAGGTTAAGTTATAACACTGAAACGCCCTCAGGAAGAGGTGCTTTAAGACATGGCTAGCTCGTTAGCGGCGAACGTCCATTCGCAGTCAGCAATGTTTTAGCTACTTCTAAATAACTAATCCTCACCTCCATGGCGACGAATAAAGTTTGTTTCTAACAAGTATCATCCCTGCAGGACGAGGAATAGCTAAACATGCTTCACTACACACCATAGGAGGATACGATAGCTAACCACTAACAGCAAGCTAGCACCCTGAATGTAAACAAATGCCATGGGTGGATCTACACCTGACATCTACTGTAATGATACCAAGTACAATAGCGTATTTAGTCGATACTACTATGACTACATCAATATTTTTTTATCGTCACAAAATCTTTTTTTTCCTTTTTTTAAAAATGTATATTATGTTTATAAACTCAGGAAATATGTCACTGGACACCTGAGGACTTTGAATATGAACAACGTTTGATCTTGTAACTACTTGGTATTTGGTATCATCCAAAATTTATGTTAAGTATTCACAAACAGAAGAATAAGTGATTATTACATTTTAACAGAAGCGTAGATAGAACATCCATCCATCCATCCATTTGCTACCGCTTATTCCCTTTCGGGGTCGCGAGGGGCGCTGGAGCCTATCTCAGCTACAATCGGGCGGAAGCCGGGGTACACCCTGGACAAGTCGCCACCTCATCGCAGCATGTTAAAACAAAGTAACCAGATATTAACAGTAAATGAACAAGTATATTAATAATCAATTTTTACAGCTTGTCCAACATTATTTTTACAAAATAGAATGAGAAATAACACAATATATTACTGCATATGTCAGCAGACAAATTAGGAGCCTTTGTTTGCTTACTTATTAATAAAAGACAAGTTGTCTTGTATGTTCACTATTTTATTTAAGAACAAAATTGTTCTTCGATTGCAATAAGAAACATATGTTTATTGTACCGTAAGATTTTTTATGTTAAAATAAGGCCAATAATGCCATTTTTTGTGGTCCCCCTTATTTAGAAAAGTATCAAAATACATTTTGGTAACGGTACTAAAATATTGGTATCGGGACAACACTAATATAAATCTATACAGGAAAACAAACCGCTAAAGTCCAATCCCCATGAAGTCATCAATTTGGATTTTATCCCTAAAACCTCTGCATAAATATTGTAAACCAATTAAAATGTACACAATTTTGAAGTGAGATCATGTGTGGCACAACGACACACCTATTTTAAGTCTGAACGTTGTGTTGTTTTTCCATTTACAGTAGTTAACTTCAGTTAATCACGAGAACTCCGTTCAGCGAGCAAAGGGTTTTGAGAATTGTATTGTGACAATTATTTAGGAACGAGTAGCCACAACAATGGATGTTATGTAGAGAAAAATAAGACAGGAAGGTACAAGGATTCAAGATTTAATATTAAAGGAGGCCCCAAGTGGTGGAGTTCAAGTACCTGGAGGGGTCATGTTCACGAGTGGGGGAAGAGCCGATCGTGAGATGGACAGGTGGATCGGTGTGGCGTCTGCAGTGATGCAGACCCTGCATCGGTCCCCCTCGGTGGAAAAGGAGCTAAGCCGCAAGGCTAAGCTCTCAATTTTCCGGTCGATCTACAGTACAGGCCAAAAGTTTGGACACACCTTTTCTTCAATGCGTTTTCTTTATTTTCATGACTATTTACATTGTAGATTGTCACTGAAGGCATCAAAACTATAAATGAACACGTGGAGTTATGTACTTGACAAAAACGGTGAAATAACTGAAAACATGTTTCATATTCGAGTTTCTTCAAAATAGCCACCCTTTGCTCCGATTACTTTTTCGCACACTCTTGGCATTCTCTCAATGAGCTTCTAGAGGTAGTCATCTGAAATGGTTTTCATTTCACAGGTGTGCTTGAAGCTCATTGAGAGAATGCCAAGAGTGTGCAAAGCAGTACTCAGAGCAAAGGGTGGCTATTTTGAAGAAACTAGAATATAAAACATGTTTTCAGTTATTTCACCTTTTGTTGTTAAGTACAAGGGTGACACAAAAAAGCGTTCATCACCTAAACTTGAATAACTTTTGAAATAATTAATCAATTCTTTTTATTTTTCAAATTTACCAAGAATAATTAATGTTCTAAAAGTTTAGAAAATGTCAACTTCGAGATGCAATGGACTACTGAACAAAAGACATTTACAGTTGAGGCCTATTTTCAGCTGAATTCTATCCACGCGGCTCAGTTGCAATTCAAAGAACGGTTTGGATGTCGTGAATTTTCTGCCCACACAATGATCTACAGATGGGTCAACAAGTTCCGAACCCATGGGACTGTTAATAACCTGAATCGTAAAGAGACTAACAGACAATCACACTCTGGACGACCGAAATCATCAAGGACACCACAGAACGTTGATGCAGTCAGAGACTCTGTTGTTCGCAGCCCACGCAAGTCTGTGCGTCGACGAAGTCAGGAGCTTGGAATGAACCGGGAGTCTGTGCGGAGAATTTTGATCGCAGATCTCGACCTCTATCCTTACAGGATACAGATTAAACAAAAGCTTACACCTGCCGACATGAGGAAACGAGTGAACATGTGCCAGTGGTTTTGCGATAAGATTGACGCTGCGCCAGACTTCCTTGACAATGTCTGGTTTTCAGATGAGGCACATTTTCTGCTGTCAGGTCATGTGAACTCTAAGAACAACATCTTCTGGGGTAGCACACCCCCTGAGTACTGTCTGCAAAGGCCATTACACTCTGTCAAGTGCACTGCATGGGTCGCCATCTCCAAACATGGCATCATTGGACCATTCTGGTTCGAGGACGACAACGAGCGGTTTGTGACAATCAACACCGAGCGATATGTTCAGGTGCTTGGCAAATTCTGGACAGCACTTGGTCGACGAAGAGGGGTCGTCAAGGACCTCCAGTGGTTCCAGCAGGATGGTGCCACGCCCCACACCTCAAACGAATCATTGGCATGGCTACAGCATCGTTTCCCTGACCGACTGATTAGCCGCAGGTGTGACCCGGAGTGCTCGCCGCATTCACCGGACTTGAACGCCCAGATTTTTATCTGTGGGGATACCTTAAGGACATGGTGTATGACAACAACCCCCAGACTATCCCTGATCTGAAGGCAGCAATCACAGCAGCAATAAGAGCGATCCCAAGGGAATAATGTGGGAGGGTCAACGAGAACTTTGCCCGCCGGATCCAAATGTGCTTGCAGCAACGGGGAGCTCATTTAGATCACATTTTTTGAGCGCCAGTTAAACGAAGAGTTTTTGTGGTACAGACTTGAAACTTTAGAGATGTCGGCTACATAGACTTAACCTAATGTAGCTGAATTTTTGTGTTAATTTAAATGTAATTTTGGAAGTTATTCGATTTTTATTGATGAACGTTTTTTTTGTGTCACCCTGCATGTATATGTGTTCATTTATAGTTTAGTTTTGATACCTTCAGGGACAATCTACAATGTAAACAGTCATGAAAATAAAGAAAACGCATTGAATGAGGACTTTTGGTCTGTACTGTACGTCCCTATCTTCACCTGGGGTCATGAGTTTTGGGTTATGACCAAAAGGACAAGATCACGTGGCTAAAATTAGTTTCCTCTGTCGGGTGGTGGGGCTCTCATTTAGAGATTGGGTGAGAAGATTGGGAGGAGTTCCAAGTAAAGCCGCTGCTCCTCCACATCGACAGGAGCCAGATGAGGTGATTCGGGCATCTGGTGAGAATGCCCCCCCGAACGCCTCCCCGTGGAAGTGTTTAGGGCACGTCGGACTGGTAGGAGGCCTTGGGGAAGACCCAGGACATGGTGCAGAGACCATGTTTCCCAGCTGGCCTGGGAACGCCTCGGCATCCCTCGAGAAGAGCTGGACGAAGTAGCTGGAGAGAGGGAAGTCTGGGCTTCTCTGCTTAGGCCCCCGCGACCCGAAAAGCGGAAGAAAATTCTGTCACATAACAAATATCACCCACATACATCCATCCATTTTCTACCGCTTGTCCCTTTCGGGGTCGCGGGGGGTGCTGGAGCCTATCTCAGCTGCATTCGGGCGGTAGGCGGGGTACACCCTGGACAAGTCGCCACCTCATCGCAGGGCCAACACAGATAGACAGACAACATTCACACTCACATTCACACACTAGGGCCAATTTAGTGTTGCCAATCAACCTATCCCCAGGTGCATGTCTTTGGAGGTGAGAGGAAACCGGAGTACCCGGAGGGAACCCACGCAGTCACGGGGAGAACATGCAAACTCCACACAGAAAGATCCCGAGCGCAGGATCGAACCCAGGACCTTCGTATTGTGAGGCAGATGCACTAACCCCTGGTCCACCGTGCAGATATACGGTAGTTCTGTGAAAATGATTGTCTTCTGTGCAAATTTAAAGGCCTACTGAAACCCACTACTACCGACCACGCAGTCTGATAGTTTATATATCAATGATGAAATCTTAACATTATAACACATGCCAATACGGCCGGGTTAACTTATAAAGTGACATTATAAATTTGCCGCTAAACTTCCGGTTCGAAACGCCTCTGCGGATGACGTATGCGCGTGACGTAGACCGGGGAACACGGGTATGCCTTCCACATTGAAGCCAATACGAAAAAGCTCTGTTTTCATTTCATAATTCCACAGTATTCTGGACATCTGTGTTCGTGAATCTGTTGCAATTATGTTCATTGCATTATGGAGAAAGAAGCTGAGCAAGCAAAGAAGAAAGTTGTCGGTGCGAAACGGACGTATTTTTCGAATCAAGTCAGCAACAACAGTACACAGCCGGCGCGTCTTTGTTTACATTCCCGAAAGATGCAGTCAAGATGGAAGAACTCGGATAACAGAGACTCTAACCAGGAGGACTTTTGACTTCGATACACAGACGCCTGTAGAGAACTGGGACAACACAGACTCTTACCAGGATCACTTTGATTTGGATGACAAAGACGCAGACGTGCTACTGTGAGTATGCAGCTTTGGCTTCTAAACATTTGATCGCTTGACCGTATGTGCGCAACTTTTTTTTGCGTATGTACGTAACTTTTTTAAAATATATAAGCTTTATGAACCTTGGGTTAGGTGAACGGTCTTTTGGGCTGAGTGATTGTGTGTGTTGATCAGGTGTTTGAATTGTATTGGCGTGTTCTATGGAGCTAGGAGCTAGCATAGGAGCTAGGAGTTAGCATAACAAAGACTTAGGTGTTTTTATGCAGGATTAATTTGTGGCATATTAAATATAAGCCTGGTTGTGTTGTGGCTAATAGAGTAAATATATGTCTTGTGTTTATTTACTGTTTTAGTCATTCCCAGCTGAATACCAGGTACCGTGAGTATGCAGCCTTGGCTGCTAAACATTTGAAAGCTTGACCGTACGTGCGCGTCACGTACGTAACTTTTTAAAAATATATAAGCTTTATGAACCTTGGGTTAGGTGAACGGTCTTTTGGGCTGAGTGATTGTGTGTGTTGATCAGGTGTTTGAATTGTATTGGCGTGTTCTATGGAGCTAGGAGCTAGCAGAGGAGCTAGGAGCTAGCATAACAAACACGCAGGTGTTTTTATGCAGGATTAATTTGTGGCATATTAAATATAAGCCTGGTTGTGTTGTGGCTAATAGAGTATATATATGTCTTGTGTTTATTTACTGTTGTAGTCATTCCCAGCTGAATATCAGGTCACCCCCGGCTCTCACAGCATCTTCCCTATCTGAATAGCTTCAACTCCCCACTAGTCCTTCACTTGCACTTTACTCATCCACAAATCTTTCATCCTCGCTCAAATTAATGGGGAAATTGTCGCTTTCTCGGTCCGAATCTCTCTCACTTCATGCGGCCATCATTGTAAACAATAGGGAACTTTGCGTATATGTTCAACTGACTACGTCACGCTACTTCCGGTAGGGGCAAGCCTTTTTTTTATCAGATACCAAAAGTTGCAATCTTTATCGTCGTTGTTCTATACTAAATCCTTTCAGCAAAAATATGGCAATATCGCGAAATGATCAAGTATGACACATAGAATAGATCTGCTATCCCCGTTTAAATAAAAAAAATTCATTTCAGTAGGCCTTTAAAGAAAGTCAACAATGGAAATGACAATTGAGGTAGTTGATACACAGAAGTGTTTTTATTTATGCTTCATTTTGTTTTTGTTCAATCATAGATGGGCTGTGACTTAAAGTTTAATTGGTTTGTAGAAACACAGAGATTAAGTCTAATGTCATTGTGTTCTTAATGGTGTTTTTGAAACTGCACCATTTTCTTTACTCAGAAATTTTTAACTAACTTGAAGTGTTTTGTCAAGAGGATTATTTGTGATATGTACTGTACATTTTCAGAATGTCCTTGTTCTATTTTGGGCCGAAGTAAAACAAAGAAATCAATCTTAAGTTGCCATAGTTGTATTTTTCAATTATTATGTCATGATTTTACCCGTCCGGCCCATGTGGGAATATAATTTCCTCCATGTGGCCCCTGAGCTAAAATGAGTTTGACACCCTTGTTCTAGAACAGTGGTTCTCAAATGGGGGTACGCGTACCCCTGGGGGTACTTGAAAGTATGCCAGGGGTACGTGAGATTTTTTAAAAATATTCTAAAAATAGCAACAATTCTTTGGAGGTGGGAGGAAGCCGGAGTACCCGGAGGGAACCCACGCAGTCACGGGGAGAACATGCAAACTCCACACAGAAAGATCCCGAGTCCGGGATTGAACTCAGGACTACTCAGGACCTTTGTATTGTGAGGCACATGCACTAACCCCTTTTGCACCGTGCTGCCCCACCCAACTTTGTTGGAGGCGAAATTACTGAATCTCTTTGGAAGGGATAAAAGGACACCCACATACAATGCTGTCCTTTTATCCCTTCCAAAGAGATTCAGTAATTTCGCCTCCAACAAAGAAACACATCTCAGCCACATTTGGCTAAAGGAATGGAATACTAACGTGTTGCCAGTGTGCCCTGTGAAGATTGCAACAAATGAATGAAATACAAAGACCGTCAAATATAGATCGACCAATTATCGGCGCGAATATTTGGCATTTTTGACGTACAGTGGTATCGGCCTCTTTTTATCGGTATCACACTACAAAATATAAAAAATGTGTACTGTAGGATTCCTGATTCATCCAGGTTTAGACTTAGACTTCCTTTTATTGTCATTCAAATTTGAACTTTACAGTACAACTTTAGGAAGGCAATTAAGAACGGACTCATTTGCAATGTTGACAGTTACAAGTTATTAAAACAAACGGTAATTTGACAATGAGCTCTTAGTATGTGCATGTACTGCCATCTATTGTCTACTTTTAAGTCAATGCGGTATAAAACAAGTAAAGCGTAAATAGAGTATTTGTTTCCACTTTGTGTTGAAATCCTGTGTTTTGATTCAATGACAAATGACAATGACAAAAATAAGTTTTAGAAACATTGAAATATTAAAAATGTGTACTGTAGGATTCCTGCTGATATCGTATCGGATTAATATTGGCCAATACTGAAGTCACCAATATATGAAAAAGTGGGGTCTATTAAATTCCAGAACCTTTCCTTATTCAAGGGACAGTTGGCAGCCATAGTTCTTTGTGACAGTGTCGTAAAAATAATCGGCCAAGTATTGTTTTTCCTTCTCATAATGAAGACAATTAAAGGTAACAGGTTTTGTCATGTTTGTGCAGCAACATGTGTTTGCTTTCTTGTGTGGACTGTTTCAGCAACACAGTAAACATATGAACAGTGATACCAGCTGAGCATCGACTGGAATCGGCAGAAACTGGCAATGTATTCACATATGATAGTTGTTTTTTTTTTTTAAATACTTAATGAAGTACCAGTATCCACTGCTCAAGCACTAGCCCGTTTATCCCCCGACTACGCTGTTGCAGTGTTGGTCGCTTGTACACACTATATCTCTTCTACTTAGCTTTCAAAACTTAAATTTTCCCCCGGGAAATCCAGTTTTTGCCCTTCTATTCCCAGGTGTTAGCGGTTTCATTTTGTTTCTTTTCATTACTGCAACAGAGTGCGGCAAGTTTCCTGTTCCGTTATTTCATCAAATAATGCGACAGAGATGGACGGACATAAATACCTACAAAATCCATATTTTTTGTAAATATATTGACAAATACGGGATTTTTTTAAGTAAAGAAGAAGAGGCAGCATTGTCATACTTTCTGTAACATCCAGGAAGAAATTATGTTAGCCAGCTTGAAAATATGTCTCAACTATAAGCTACGGGAAGGAGCCCAGAATTGTTTTTATTTAAATGTTCGGAATATTTCAAAGTTCCTCAGAGGGAAATTTTACAGTGTATTAGATCCATAAACTGCTATAAAATCGAGTAGATGGCGAGTCACTAGCTATATGTAGTACATTTTAATATGATCATCATTCGGATTAGAATGTTCTTGTGTACATGGACCCTGAAAAAAAATTATCTGATTATGACGTGCATTTTCATGCATCACACCTGAAATCGGAATACTTTACATGCGCAGCACACACCGCAAACGGAAAGGTGTGTTATTGTTTGTGTTACGGCGCCATCTTTTAGACCAGTTCGCTCACTGCAGGTGCTGAAGAAGAAGCATTGACTTCCACCGTAAACAAACAAGGCTTTGTGCATTTCTGCTTGTCCGACGTTATCATGATATTTATAATTTGTTCCGTCTGTTTACTACTTTTGTTTTACCTCTCTTTTTGAAAGGGAACTGTTTTGTGCCTTTCGTGTTGTGATCAAGTGCGGGGTGGGGCGCGTCTTTATGTTACGACAATCTTTGTATGTGTCTGAGGCTAGCAGTTAGCACTTGAAATAGCTAAAAGGTCATGAATAAAACAGCTCGGTAAGATGACAACTGAATCCTTCCTTTTATTGTTACATCGGCAAGTGACACTCCATACCATATTTTTGTTATTGCTAGTCTCGTTTTAGAGCAACAAATTCAACAGTATATGACGCTACTTCTGTACATGTTGAATGGGAGGAGACAGCAGCAAGACAATCGCTTCATTCCGAGACTATTTAACTTAGTCCCTGCTCTACCACAAAAGACATGCGCAGTAAGGATCATTTCAACCTGAATTTCGGATGATGTGTTTTCATGCGCTCCAATCTAAATGACTATCAGCATAAACCACCTGTATCGATCGGAATGAAATTGTGATCCGAACGTGTGTGATCGGGTCAGAATATTCCGAATGGCGTGTTTTTCTCTCCAGGAAATTTCCCATATTTTGAAATGTGAATATTGATGCTCTTCTGTCCCGCAGCAATAGACAAGGTATATGTGAAATCCCCTGATGTTGTTTAGTACTAAAATAACCACAACATTAGCGCAACCATACAACATTATGTCGCTACTGGTCAGACGTTTCCTCAAAAATAATGTAAAAAAACAACAACTTAAAGACTTGTCCAGCTGTTAACTGATATATATACTATTCATGTTTAAATAACTTGTATATATCAGCTCCAAATATCGGTTATCGGCCTCCTTGACTACTAATAATCTGTATTGGCCCTGAAAAAATCATATCGGTCAATTGGCAGAGGCTTTTCTCCCAGCATGAAATGATGAAACCCGCATTGGACAAGAGGCTAAACATCTTCTAGATCAGTGGTTCTCAACCTTTTTTCAGTGATGTACCCCCTGTGAACATTTTTTTTAATTCAAGTACCCCCTAATCAGAGCAAAGCATTTTTGGTTGAAAAAAAGAGATAAAGAAGTAAAATACAGCACTATGTCATCAGTTTCTTATTTATTAAATTGTATAACAGTGCAAAAATATTGCTCATTTGTAGTGGTCTTTCTTGAACTATTTGGAAAAAAAGATATAAAAATAACTAAAAACTTGTTGAAAAATAAACAAGTGATTCAATTATAAATAAAGATTTCTACACATAGAAGTAATCATTAACTTAAAGTGCCCTCTTTTGGGATTGTAATAGAGATCCATCTGGATTCATAAACTTAATTGTAAACATTTATTTTGTTGAAGTATTATTCAATAAATATATTTATAAAGGATTTTTGAATTGTTGCTATTTTTAGAATATTTAAAAAAAATCTCACGTACCCCTTGGCATACTTTCAAGTACCCCCATTTGAGAACCACTGTTCTAGAACAAGGGTGTCAAACTCATTTTAGCTCAGGGGCCGCATTGGAGGAAATTATATTCCCACATGGGCCGGCCGGGTAAAATTATGGCATAATAATTGAAAAATACAACTATGGCAACTTAAGATTGATTTCTTTGTTTTACTTCGGCCCAAAATAGAACAAGGACATTCTGAAAATGTACAGTACATATCACAAATAATCATTTTGACAAAACACTTCAAGTTAGTTAAACATTTCTGAGGAAAGAAAATGGTGCAGTTTTAAAAACACCATTAAGGACACAATGACATTAGACTTAATCTCTGTGTTTCTACAAACCAATTAAACTTTAAGTCACAGCCCATCTATGATTGAACGAAAACAAAATGAAGCATAAATAAAAACACTTCTGTGTATCAACTACCTCAATTGTCATTCCATTGTTGACTTTCTTTAAATTTGCACAGAAGACAATCATTTTCACAGAACTACCGTATATCTGCACGGTGGAAGAGGGGTTAGTGCATCTGCCTCACAATACATGTGACATCATGCACAAAAGTGCACTTTATTTGTTTTAAAATATTGTAGTGGCGTTCTGTACAATCAGTGCACTTTAATTTAGTGTTGTTTTGATATGTCATCTTAGCGACATCATGCACAAAAATGCACTCATAGCTTGTTTTAAAATGTCTCTGACAATCTTGCACTTTCTGTTTGGAAATGACATGAATGTTTGTGCCACTACTTAATAACTGTTTAATAAATACAGTTTTGGTCAATTGACTTAGTTGTGAAGTTTAAAATGAGCATATATTAATGCAGTATGAACAAGAATGTTTTAATGTAGACACATAGAATCATCATACAGGTGTGATTATATGCATCAAGTGTTCATTCAAGGCTAAGACAAAATATCGCGATACATATCGTGTATCGTGACATGGCCTAAAAATATTGAGATATTAATAAAAGGCCACATTGCCCAGCTCTAGTTACAAGTTATTAAAACAAACGGTAATTTGACAATGAGCTCTTAGCATGTGCATTTACTGCCATCTATTGTCTACTTTTAAATCAATGTGGTATGAAACAAGTAAAATATAATAAAGTACTTCTGATTCTGAATAGAGTATTTGTTTCCACTTTGTGTTGAAATCCTGTGCTTTGACTTAATGTGGTTGACAAAAATAAGTCTTAAAAACATTGGAATTTTTGCAGTAACTTTCTGTAAAAGCTGCCGCAAATTCAGGCATTTTAGGCCGCAACAATCTCAAAAACAGCCCGTGAAATCCAGGAGTGATTGGTTAAGGGAGGCACTCACACTAAGGTTTCCGTGCTGTGTTTGTGCACACTTGACACCGATTCTGACTTGTTTGACTAGCAAGGTCAACTTCCCTGGGCTTGGCAAGAAGAGATGGGCCTGATTGACACGGCACATTTGTGCATTCACAAACACATGTGTGTGCAACGCAGATGTGTCACAAAGATAAAGCATTCCGCCTGTTGGTTATCAACGACAAACCACCTTACACATAAAGTATATCCACAAAGTGAAGAAAGTTGCAGCAATCTGAGGTTGCCTATCAAAGTGATGGTACACAAAATTGACTTTAGAGGGTCAACTGTAGTATTTTGTAAGGCAAATAAAATATACTTCACTGTGTGCAGAGCAACTTTATTATGGCACAATGACGGTTTTACAGTGAAGCGCTTCATTGTTAGTGCCTGACCTAAGCAAGAAAATAGGTGAAGCCCAGTCAAAGAAAACAAAGCCCCAAAGGGAAACATATTGTTCTAATCGCCGAAGCATTACGAGTCAACTCCGCATTATTGTGCCTCCATTTTCCCCTCAGTCTTGCGTCTTTGTTGTCCTACTGTCTTGCTCCCTTTCCTTGTTATTTTCGACCCTAATGAATGGCTGCCTCATGGCTAAATTGCAGGCAGAGGCTTTAGACATCCAGTCCAATTCCCCACTACACGGCAGTGTGTCAGCACCGATGAAGCTCACACAAAGATGAGACTTCCACCGTGTGAGAGCACATCTTTTTGAGAATGTGTGGCTGTATGCCCTGGATTTGGACTTTATACTCCAAAATATGCTCTTTTTATGTGTTCCTTGTGTCACTATGGACCGACAAAAAGTTAAGGATATTTGGCTTTTGGGTGAAATTTTTGAATGATGCTAAAGTGCACTATAATCTTTACCTTTAAAGGGGAACTGCACTTTTTTTTGGAATGTTGTTACTTTTTCTTTTTGTTCTTATATTTTCTATTTTATTTCCATTTACACCTCCATTATTTACTTTTCAAATTATTGTAAATTATATCTCAATTCTGTACACTGCTGCTGGAATTAAACATTTCCTGAGGGAACTCTCCTGAAGGAATCAATAAAGTACTATCTATCTATCTATCTATCTATCTATCTATCTATCTATCTATCTATCTATCTATCTATCTATCTATCTATCTATCTATCTATCTATCTATCTATCTATCTATCTATCTATCTATCTATCAATCATTCACAATCATTATAAAAGACATGACAACAGATGTTTTTTTTTTTAATGCAATCTAATAAATATTAAATAAACGTAAATAAAAGTCCGCTTACAGCGGAGCCAATGTGAGCCCCACTATTCCGCCCATAAAATCCAATAAATAATTCAAAAAGCGCCAACAATACCATATTTACATTTTGTGACTTGAATATTAACCAAGTATTAGTGATATTGTTGTTATAAGCGCTAACGCAGACAAACTATTGATAGCGGCGACGTGATCACTTCTGTGTGTGCCTATTATTACATCATCGAGAGGTCTGCTGTTTCCTTGCTTCCCTGCTCGCTGTAAGTTTGTTGAAGATCGAATATCATGCATCTACCCGTGGACAGAAGATGGCTGAGGGTATAATACGACAAGTTGGGACACTTTGACAGCCATTTAGGACCTGGATCTGGCGAGAACGACACAAAAAGCACTACCTGCCGTCCCAACCCCGTTTCTTCGCAAGATTATAAGACATTTGTCATCTAATAAGGAATACATAAACATCCTAGCAGTTGGCATCCTAATGACAGCAGACGTTGTACAGTAAGTGATGTTTTATTATGCTTGTTGTCTCTCATAAAGTCTGCAATTAGCAGAAATCAGTGATGAAGAAAAAAAAAGTTGTGATTTGGTTTTTTTTATTAATGTGCCGCGTATGCTTAAAATGATCATAATACGTAAATATTAAATGTTATTATAAATGTGCCCGTTACTACATTACATTAAAGGCCTACTGAAACCCACTACTACCGACCACGCAGTCTGATAGTTTATATATCAATGATGAAATCTTAACATTATAACACATGCCAATACGGCCGGGTTAACTTATAAAGTGACATTTTAAATTTGCCGCTAAACTTCCGGTTCGAAACGCCTCTGAGGATGACGTATGCGCGTGACGTAGCCCGGCGAACACGGGTATGCCTTCCACATTGAAGCCGATACGAAAAAGCTCTGTTTTCATTTCATAATTCCACAGTATTCTGGACATCTGTGTTCGTGAATCTGTTTCAATCATGTTCATTGCATTATGGAGAAGGAAGCCGAGCAAGCAAAGAAGAAAGTTGTCGGTGCGAAATGGACGTATTTTTCGAACGTAGTCAGCCACAACAGTACACAGCCGGCGCTTCTTTGTTTACATTCCCGAAAGATGCAGTCAAGATGGAAGAACTCGGATAACAGAGACTCTAACCAGGAGGACTTTTGATTTGGATACACAGACGCCTGTAGAGAACTGGGACAACACAGACTCTTACCAGGATTACTTTGATTTGGATGACAAAGACGCAGACGTGCTACTGTGAGTATGCAGCTTTGGCTTTTTTTTGCGTATGTACGTAACTTTTTTAAAATATATAAGCTTTATGAACCTTGGGTTAGGTGAACGGTCTTTTGGGCTGAGTGATTGTGTGTGTTGATCATGTGTTTGAATTGTATTGGCGTGTTCTATGGAGCTAGGAGCTAGCAGAGGAGCTAGGAGCTAGCATAACACGTACCGTACCGTACGTGCGCGTCACGTACGTAACTTTTTAAAAATATATAAGCTTTATGAACCTTGGGTTAGGTGAACGGTCTTTTGGGCTGAGTGATTGTGTGTGTTGATCAGGTGTTTGAATTGTATTGGCGTGTTCTATGGAGCTAGGAGCTAGCAGAGGAGCTAGGAGCTAGCATAACAAACACGCAGGTGTTATTATGCAGGATTCATTTGTGGCATATTAAATATAAGCCTGGTTGTGTTGTGGCTAATAGAGTATATATATGTCTTGTGTTTATTTACTGTTGTAGTCATTCCCAGCTGAATATCAGGTACCGTGAGTATGCAGCCTTGGCTGCTAAACATTCGATAACTTGACCGTATGTGCGCGTCACGTACGTAACTTTTTAAAAATATATAAGCTTTATGAACCTTGGGTTAGGTAAACGGTCTTTTGGGCTGAGTGATTGTGTGTGTTGATCAGGTGTTTGAATTGTATTGGCGTGTTCTATGGAGCTAGGAGCTAGCAGAGGAGCTAGGAGCTAGCATAACAAACACGCAGGTGTTTTTATGCAGGATTAATTTGTGGCATATTAAATATAAGCCTGGTTGTGTTGTGGCTAATAGAGTATATATATGTCTTGTGTTTATTTACTGTTGTAGTCATTCCCAGCTGAATATCAGGTCACCCCCGGCTCTCACAGCATCTTCCCTATCTGAATAGCTTCAACTCCCCACTAGTCCTTCACTTGCACTTTACTCATCCACAAATCTTTCATCCTCGCTCAAATTAATGGGGAAATTGTCGCTTTCTCGGTCCGAATCTCTCTCACTTCATGCGGCCATCATTGTAAACAATAGGGAACTTTGCGTATATGTTCAACTGACTACGTCACGCTACTTCCGGTAGGTGCAAGCCTTTTTTTTATCAGATACCAAAAGTTGCAATCTTTATCGTCGTTGTTCTATACTAAATCCTTTCAGCAAAAATATGGCAATATCGCGAAATGATCAAGTATGACACATAGAATAGATCTGCTATCCCCGTTTAAATAAAAAAAATTCATTTCAGTAGGCCTTTAAAAACCTAATGGAGGTGTTTGGATGTTTTTTAAGGGCTCTATAGGCAGAAATTAACGGTTGCCATAAGCTCCATTGTAAGCAGACTTTTAATATTGAGAATGCATTTAAAAAAAATCCATCCATCATGTCTTTCAAAATGATCATGAACAATAGGCAAAATTCCCCAAAAATTACAGATTCCCTTTAAACTTTTAAATGCATGTGTAATTATGCAATAAAGGCATATGCATGTGTTCATTGTTGCAGTACAGTTTTGCACTGATCGGCAAAATTCAGAACAGGTTAGCGATCCATTAATCGACTAATACATTTCTTGACTCAATAAAAATTGGTAGTTAAGCCATCATTCTGTTCATATTTTGCCAACATGAGAGAAAAAAAATCAAATATACGCCCGAATGCAGCTGAGATAGGCTCCAGCACCCCCCGCGACCTCAAACGGGACAAGCGGTAGAAAATTAATGAATACAGTAACAAAAGCCACCATTATTTTCGGGTAAATAAAAAACTCTAAGACGCATTCTTGGGAAAGTAGTCCCGTCCTTATACTGTATCAATCCGCCATTCCGCAAAACAAAGGAAGCTAATCACTGTTGACAAACTGTCTGACAAACATTTTTTTATGTAATGTGACTGTTTGATAACAAGCCAGAGGGTCCAAGTTTTGAGTGTCAAAAATACCTTGCCATTGCAATTGCCATTGTGAGCTTTTCAGCTTTTTGCTGGAGAACTGTTGGTTGTGTAAAACATACTGAACAAGAAACAGATGGATGTGCATTCCAAAGTTTTGAGATGAAACTGTCAAGGTTGTAGCAGTGTATCAAAAAGAACGTCCACGCATGATGATACCAGTGGACAATAACCTGATTCATTTGAGTAATGTGTCCATACTTCAGGAATGTAACAATATGACAATGTTATATCACGGTTATTGTGCGTTCTGACATTCTGCTCTGTTCAGCGGTCCTTGAACGCACCGTAGAAACACCTCCGTGTCATATTCCTCTGAGTATCCTGTATGTCAATCACTAACTATGTTAACACTGCAGGCCAAAGTGGCCCAAATCTGATTTTCATTTTTCATTTATTTCAGTACAAAAAAAGTACAAAGTTGACAACACATAATAATATAAATTAAAATAGGGCAAAAGGTAATGTACAGTATGTAATGCATGATTGTCCAGTTTTGCCTGAAAGGGAGTGGGAAGAAGATAATTTATTTAATCCCACCCCCAGTTCTTCATTCAGGGATTATTCCATTGAGTTTCACTGTTACTTTGTTTACTTACTTTGTTTACTTATTTAATCCCACCCCCAGTTCTCCATTCAGTGATTATTCCATTGAGTTTCACTGTTACTTTGTTTAAGGATTATAATACAAATGTTGTATCATTGTGGCATTACCACAGGTAACAATAATTATTACACTGTAACAGTAATTTGTATAAAACATTTAGGAAGAATGAATATACCAACAATGGTAATAGACAAAAATACCAATAATGGTAATAGACAACATAGCAATAATTTATTTTTATTTTTTCAGATTTTTTCCAGCTGACTGTTTACACTGCAAGTAAAATTTAATTTTTATCAGACTCCATTGTAAACACACACAGGCCTCAATGTAGCCCCAATGTGGTCTCAACATCACTTGCATGCGCACTTCGATAAAGTGAAAACAAAGGAAGTTGACCGGGAGAAAAATAAAAATAAAGTAAAAGTCGCAACACCTTAAAAATTGGTGTTTTTTTAACGTGAAAGTAAATTAAAGTAATATAATGTATTAACGTATTGCAGCACAGTGATACAGGCGTTAGTACGTGTGCCTCACAATACGAAGGTCCTGGGTTCGATCCTGGGCTCGGGATCTTTCTGTGTGGAGTTTGCATGTTCTCCCCGTGACTGTGTGGGTTCCCTCCGGGTACTCCGGCTTCCTCCCACCTCCAAAGACATGCACCTGGGGATAAGTTTATTGGCAACACTAAATTTGGCCCTAGTGTGTGAATATGAGTGTGAATGTTGTCTGTCTATCTGTGTTGGCCCTGCGATGAGGTGGCGACTTGTCCAGGGTGTACCCCGCCTTCCGCCCGAATGCAGCTGAGATAGGATCCAGCACCCCCCGTGACCCCGAAAGGGACAAGTGGTAGAAAATGGATGGATGGATGGATGGATGGATAACGTATTAGTATAGTGTAATATATTTGGGGGGGTTCTAATCTTTTTACGGCTGTTAAGTAGAAGAGACACCAGCGTGGATCCAGGTGGATTTCACATGTAAGCAAATGCACCACAGCGTCAATTCCGGTCCATCAATAATTGCTATTATTTTGGAATCAAAATATGTATTCATACATCACATTTAGCCTATTATTTGTGCACTACTGACAAGTGATGCACCGGAAATTTGGTCGTCTTAAATAGACTTTGCTCACTAAAAACCGGATGTTGTGATGAAATATCCACTTCCGCTGGCGACTGCGTCTTTTCCCGCGCACACGAGTGACGTAGCTCTTCCAAAGCTGACATAAAAAGTCACATACGGGTCGCATTCAGGTCGCATAGCGTTTAGACCAGTGGTTCTTAACCTTGTTGAAGGTACGGAACCCCGCCAGTTTCATATGCGCATTCACCGAACCCCCTTCTTTAGTAAATTTTTATTTTTTTTAATTCAAATTCAAGACAATGTTGCACAAAATAAACTGTGAGTGAACCACAACAAATTACACACCTGCAAATCAAATGGAAAATTAGAGGGAACATTTTTGGGGGGTATCCATAATACGCCGATAGGGAGAAGTTTTTATTTGCACAATGAGTTGGGTGTGTCTTGACCTCCGCGGCGGAGGCTCCGCCGAACCCCTGAGGCCGACTCACCGAACCCCTAGGGTTCGATCGAACCCAGGTTAAGAACAACTGGTTTAGACTGAAGTCACATTTGAAAAGATCAGATTCCGATCGGATTTAGGACTAACTCCTGATGTGGCCTGAATCTGATGCCAAAAGATCAGATTTGAAGCACTTTGGAGCATTTAGACCGGCAAAAAAAAATCTGACATGTTGTCACTTGAGGGCAAAAACAATCAGATTTGGTGTGACGTGTAAACGGGGCCATTCTGGGCTAAGAGAGCACAGCCTGTAGGTTCACTGTGTCCAATTCAATACCCGAGTTACTCAGACAGTAAAGTGTTTTTAGAAGTTTAGATTGAGGTATGTCGTTGCTTAATGTCTCCTGTACTCATGTTAGCATTTAAGCTAGCGAGTGAGCGCCAGTCCATCTATGAGTTTATCAAAGTGTGGCTATCAATCACGGCTCTTCGATAATTTTTATTTAAAACGGTAATAGTGACCGTCATTAATACTGTTTATCGTTACATCCTTAGTGTCTATGTAATTATTTCTGGGAGAATAATGCCAAAAATGGAACAAAAATGTTTGTGATTTCCGTACTTTTATGTCCCAGAAATAAGACTACGATTAAAACTCAACTACTGTGGGTGTCAAAGTGCGTCTAATAATTCTGTAGGCTGTACACTCAATCAGGTTGCTGTCAGTGCTCTGGTCTTGTGGCAAGACTGAATTTAATAGCTTAGAATATTGGAGTCTTGATAATAAATCACAAAAGCTGCCCAATAATAATCTTACTTTAAGCATACACTTTCGCTGTGCAGTCTTTGGTCTGCAGACAAAAGAAAAATCAGTTTGAACGCTAAGCGATCTGCACCAACATACATTCCAAAAACGTTTATTATAATTTTGGTCTGGACTGGCATCCTGAGCAGTTTTAATGTTATCTGAAAAGAAAAGTAGGCATAATCACATACATGGTGCTCAGTCTATTGTGACACTATCTTACCAGTAAAGGAAAGCTTTTATAATTGTGACAGTTACTTGTTTTTCTACTGGTTCTCATGGGTAATCTTCGGTCGACATGTTCCCTGAAATCAACTATGCATCCTGAGAGTTTCCACTGTAACTTAAGTAAAGCAGGGCAAGCATTCATAAAAACATTCAAGTTGTAACCACAGACTGCCTGCTGTCAATACTTCAAATGTATTTATCCAAGCTGAAACCAGGCATTTGGAGACGCACTATTTAAACCCTGTTAGAAACAGGTTTGACACACAATATATTGATTTAGTGTGTTCGACCATAATTACACGTCAACAATAACCTTTGTCTTCACCCAAACTGCTGTGTGCAAGGCAATAACTACTTATTGATTTCTTTAACAGTACCTTGTGCACACTTGACAATAAGAGTTACACCTTATTCCACAGCCATGGTCTAAGAGTAACTCTGCTTCTTTGGCATTTAATAGTCCATTACTAGACCTTGATTGACAGTAACACCAATGACAGACTGTATTAATTGCTTCATCTCCCCCCCCCCCCCCAGTGCCTCTACTCTGATCTTAAGTTAAATGCTTATTTAATATCACTTTTGAGGAAATGTGAGAGTATCAAATCACTCACTACTCATGGAGAGGGTTTTGCCTACTTTAAATATGAATGTAGAGTTAAATTAAAGGGGAACTGCTTTTTTTTTTTTTCCCCCCAATCGTTCACAATCATTATGGAAGACATGATAATGGATGGATTTTTTTTTAATGCTTTCTAACTAAAAGTAAATAACCAATGCCAAAGGAAGCTCTTCTATTTCGCCCATAAAATCCAATAAATAACCAGTCAAAAACAGCCAAAAATACTCCATTTACATTTTGTGATTTGAATATTAACCAAGTATTTGTGATATTGTTTTCATAAGCGCTAACACAGACGAACTATTTATAGTGGCGCCGTGATCAATTCCGTGTGTGTCTATGTTTACATCAAGTGGTCTGCTGCTTCCTCGCTTCCCTGCTCCCTGTCCGAGTAGGTATTCCGACAAGTTGGTACATTTTAACAGCCATTTAGGACCAGATACTGGCGAGGACGACACAAAAATACACTATACCCCCACCCTTTCTTTTGGTGAGGATTATGAGTCATCATCTAAACGGGAATATGACAACATCCTAGCAGTCGGCATCTTTTAATGACAACTGACCTTGTACAGTGAGTGATGTTGTATTATGTTTGTTGGCTCTCATAAAGCCTTAAGTAAATAATAATAAGTGATGAAAAAAAAAAAAAAGCAGCAAACGTCGAGATGCGTCTTTGATATTAATGTCGCGTATGCTTCCATCCATCCAATCCATTTTCTACCGCTTGTCCCTTTCGGGGCCACGCGGGATGCTGCAGCCTATCTCAGCTGCATTTGGGCGGAAGGTGAGGTACACCCTGGACAAGTCGCCACCTCATCACAGGGCCAACACAGATAGACAGACAACATTCACACTCACATTCACACACTAGGACCAATTTAGTGTTGCCAATCAACCTATCCCCAGGTGCATGTCTTAAAATGATCAAAATACATAAATATTAAATGTTTTTATAAATGTGCCCATTACAACATTACATATATACTTACATCATGTAGATAAAACCTCAATGGAGGTGTCAGGATGTTTTTTAAGGGCTTAAAAGGCGGAATTGCACGACTCCTTTGTAAGCGACCCCCAAATCCCCCCCAAAAAGTGCAGAAATACACCAAAGAAAACGGGATATTAAAAATGCAGAAAGACTACAATGTGTGAGGGTAGAGAACAGTGCTTTTCGGCCCATAGCAAGCAACGGGTTATAGGGTGCACTGTCAATTTTTGAAAAAAATGAAAGGATTTTAAGTGCACCTTATAGTCCGAAAAATACGGTAGACAATATATACTGTACGTTTTTAATGTTGCCCAACTGAAATTGTTAGATCCAATGTTTTATGTGCTTGAGTGAGTAAGGAGATCTGGGGTTCTACTGCAATGACGTTGACCATCTACTTAATCATAAAGGCTCTTTTCAAAGCAATAAATAGCAGCATACCATTCTTAAAAGTGGAGGGGAAGAAACCTACTTGTTGATTGCGGAGCTGAGCTCATCCAGGCGCCGCATGTCTGCAATAGTGGCGTTGTCGAGCTTGGCCAGGCTGTGCATTCTCTTCAGAATCACCTCCAGCATGACACTGATCTTCCTCAGCACGCGTGACTCCACACCTCCTAGCACTGAACAGAGAGAGCGACAGATGCATTTAAAACCAGGCAGAGGAACACAATATGTCTATGTTGTACATTACTATGCTGACAGAGGCTCACTACTGCTGATCAGAGAGCAAACGACAAAGGCATAGTTGTAGGGCGACTAGTATCCCCATCTCCTAGGGTAGTGTAAATGTTCCAATATGTCAGCTGAAATTAAAAACTGGTTAATTTAAACTTCAGGTTAATTTTTATACTTAGCAAACTCATCCTGCGGGCCGGATAAAACCTTTTCACGGGCCTGATCCGGCCCTAGGGCCGTATGTTTGACACCCCTGCTATAGATAAACTCTGCTAAATAAAATCTGGCAAGATTTCGAGAGAGTCAATTATTTCAAGCTGTTATTTCAGAAAAACAGACATGGCATCAAAATAGTGCCGTGATCCTTGTGTGTAAAAATCACACTTTGCGAGCACGTGCAGACTCATTTTACGCTTGAGTCGGGGCTCAATTTAAGCATTTGTGAGCAAATGTATTTTACGCTCGCGCACTGACTCATTTTACGCTCTCGCGATGCGTCTCTTTTTCCACATGCGCAATGTTTCACTTTTTTTCCCCACTTAAAAGGTTGGCATTGAACTCCTCTTCTTTTTGATTGGTCAATTAAACGCCTACTCTCTCCTGTTTAGAGCAAATCTATGGGAACTGTTACTGTCCAACAGGGTTCCTTCTGAAAAAGACGAGTCTTTAGACTCTTGAGACTAGACAACATAACTGTATTTTACGGACTATAAATCGCACCACGAAAACAATATTTGTATTATATCAGCAGAAAAATGTGTTATTTACACAATTTATTTATTTGTTAATTTTTATTTACATGCCTTAATTGTGTCCAAACAGTACCTGTAACATGGCAGTAAAACAGATGATCAAACAAAACAGAAGTCATTGTCATGGACCCACTAGCTGCGGAAGCTAGCTTTCCAATCAGCTAAACAGACTCAATAACTCCACAGTGACGTCTTGGTAAATTTACTGAGGAATTTGTGAAACTGAAACAATACAAAAAGATTGCCAATGTAAGTTAATAATACTAACACAGACACTCGTAAACGTGTTAGCATATTCGCTAATACTAACGACGCTCGCTTGATTACATTACGACATAGGAGTGTTTTCACGTACAAATATGCATGAAAAAACTGCTACAAACATCACACATTGGATGGTTTAGTAAGTATGAAAAGTTTTAGTTATATTGTAAAACATACAAACGTTGCTTGGAGTGATGAATGAAGAATCCATATGAGTAGAAACGCTAAGGACTACTAGAAGACGGAACCCGTTGAAAGCTGTAAACAGAGCTGCTTATAGTTTGTAATTTACAGTACTTCAGAAAGAGTGATATGATGGGTTAAGTGCTGAAAATAAAAACAAAGAAATTTGATCACATTGTGAGGGATTCACAATGTCAATTTCCCTCACAATGACATCAGCGCATCAATTACACAAGGTTCATAAAAAGTAGGTCTACGTAATGCAACACTGCATATACCCAGAAAAAAAACATTGTCAGTCGAAATAAGCTCTTTAATTATATTAAGTTAACGTTTTGTTAGACATTGCAATTTTTGACATGTTCTCATGACATCATAATAAAAAATGTCATTGTTTAATAGGCTGTAGCCCAAAACATGTATATTAAATGAAAAAACTTTAGAAGGGACACAACAGGCTCCCACAGATTGGCTCTGACCAGGAAACAGTAAGCGATCAATAAGTCTTCAAATAGCGATAAGCGTCATAATTTGTCGCCAAAATAGAAGGTTGCAAAAATAAATAGTTGCCAAAATTTGCAGAAAACAGGCGAAAATAAGGTTTTAAGAACTCACGTCTACGTATGTTCCACTACTTCTCTCTCCGACTGCTCGCCAACACGTTCTTCGGAGCAGACATTGGAGCCAATTTCCCGCAAACTGCAAAAGCCATAATGCTTGCCCTCTTCCTTCTGACTTAATCTTCTGCGCTCAATAATTCAGACCCTGATTGCACAAAATCCTTGAAATTGGCACAAATGCGCCAGAACTGAGACCGACTAGAACTGGAGCCACAGTTACTTCCGTAAACACTGCAGCACATGTGACGTCTTGTATGCACGCGGGTCAGATTGCGTTCACATAAGACATCGCATTTTTTGGTAAATGTGAACAATTACATTGAAAAGATCGGATTTGACACAAATTCCAAATTGGACACCCTACCCTGCAGTGTGAACGTAGTGACCAATCAGAAAGGAGGGGAGTTGCTAGGCCGCCTACTCAATGCTCGCTCCTAAGTGCCAAAAGGGTGAAACGTGGCGGATGTGGAGAAAGAGAAAGAGCAAAAACACACCGTGCACAGAGAGGCTTTGCGAGCGTACACTGGCACTCTTATGTTTTTTAAACTGATGTCCACCCCACATAGTCTTGGTTGCGTCTGAGGTTGTTTTTCCTTAGGGGTGTTTATCCTTGCCTCCTTTGCCAAGTGCTTACATGGTTGCTTCTTTTTAATGTATGAGGAGTGTGGTTCTACGACTGCTCAATGTGTAAAGTGCCTTAAGAAGATTACTGTTGTGATTTGGAGCTATATACATAAAATGTACTTGACTAAACTGGAACATATCCTTTGGAGTGCATGAGACAGAAAAGGAAAATGTATCTCGCCCTCTTTGACCACACGGCCATTTATTAATAAGTATTATATAGTATTGCACAGCAGAACAGTTACAAAACCAATGTTGTGGTACTGGTAAGAAGGCATCTACTTAGCTAGGATCAAAGGGGTCATATTATGATTTTTCTACTTTAAAAACACTTATTTGTGGTCTACATAACATGTAATGATGGTTCTTTGGTAAAAAATTATGCATACATTATGTTTTACAGACTGTTTTCAAGCGGCTTTCTGACCGTATCTCCAAAATGCACTGTTTTGCCATCTTTTTTGTAGTTTGTGGCGCTTCCATAGCGAATCTACTGACAGATTAAGTTTGAACTATACGCAGGTCACAAGGCCACTGAGCAGGTAAGTAAGTAAGGGAACCTTACTCAGAGCTGCGTTCAGATCACCGGTCATTAAGTGTCCATTGTTCACACCAGACATCCACGCACTTCAGTCTGATATTCGGATATCAACATACAGGCTGATACCATTTGGAAGTGGAAGCTTCCACCAAGACTAAGTTATGAAGTGCCAAGAATTAATTATGTGGAGGCTCCCCCTCTCTCGCTCTGTGCAAAGCAAATTATTTCTGTCACCTGGCATCAGAGAACACGCGCTGTGGCGCGTATGTGGTTAAGTCTGTGCTGGGAGAAATGATCTGGTCATTGGAAATGAAAAGGGGAGTCTTTAGTGAATATACAGTGTTAGATTTAAATAAATGGAAAAAAAAAGTTAATGGCAGTGTGTAAAAGGTGTTGAAAACCTCATTAGCGCACACACACCCATGTCTCTAAATTATGTTATAATGTTTCAGACCAAAAAGTTTTAGGAACTCAAAGGTCATAACACTGCGTGTGCTAGGAGTGGGAATCTTTGGGCACTTCACGATTCGATTACAAACTAAGGCAAACAAATCATGATTATGACGCATAACGAATTTGTGCAACTTTAGTAGAGAACATTTAGTTTCCCCCGGCCCCCAATTTTTTACCCCTATTGTGTGCCTGCTATTATATAATTGTGCAAATTTGAAATGCTTTGAATATTTACTGTTCATACAAATGACGCAGTGAATGATTTTGAATTGCTGGTTGACATGTCAATGACGTTTAAATTGTATGCGGACGCTTAATTCTTATTTACCAAAATAAAGTATGAATAGCAATGTTGGTAGTGCTAGAGCAATTCATTCAGTATTTGTCTTCTTTTATATGCAGAATTGTCAGAACGCTCACAATAGTAGTAGGAGGAGATGCAAATATAATTATTCAGCACTCGCAATGTGATTTATCAAGCCTGAAACTGTTCAGGGGTCGCAGTTTTGCGTCTATAATTTTGTACGTCTGCATGGTCAAAAGGCGGCATATAGAGCAATACGACAGACAATCTTCGGTACTGGGGTCGACAATAGACAGCAGTTCTATCTTTGAGCTGATGAATGACATTTGGGCTGATTTGGAGACAAACACCAAAACGATGCCTGCTGGTGTTTCTTTTTTCTTTTGTATTTATTCTCATTTAATCGTGTTTGTCCTTTTTTGTTGAGCTGTTTAAAAAAAGCATAATGTTTAAAACACATCTTATTAAAGCAAATTAATTGTCCATTCATGCAGGGCTCGAATTTAACCACGGCAACTGCGGCAAAAGCCGCGACCGCCCTCTCATTTGCCGTAATGCCCTATAAAATTGACCAACATTTGCGGCAACAACATGCCATGACCGCCCTTGACCTACTTTTCTAATTACCTACCAAATTCCCGGCGTCTAGTAATGCATTTGAGGCAACAGGAAGTCAGGCGCATGTGCACTAGCGTCATTTGGCTTGATAATCAGGACGGCCTGGGGTTTATGGTCATGGAGTGTTGGACGGCACATAATAATCTTTGAATGAGGACATCAAAACATAAAAAAGAAGAAAGACAAAGAAGTTGGGAAAGGTGGCAATAAATACTGATAAAGTTGAGGAATGCTCTTCAAACACTTATTTGGAACATCCCACAGGTGAACAGGCAAATTGGGAACAGGTGGGTGCCATGATTGGGTATGAATGTAGATTCCATGAAATGCTCAGTCATTCACAAACAAGGATGGGGCGAGGGTCACCGCTTTGTCAACAAATGCGTGAGCAAATTGTTGAACAGTTTAAGAAAAACCTTTCTCAACCAGCTATTGCAAGCAATTTAGGGATTTCACCATCTACAGTCCGTAATATCATCAAAGGGTTCAGAGAATCTGGAGAAATCACTGCAAGTAAGCAGCTAAGCCCGTGACCTTCCATCCCTCAGGCTGTACTGCATCAACAAGCGACATCAGTGTGTAAAGGATATCACCACATGGGCTCAGGAACACTTCAGAAACCCACTGTCAGTAACTACAGTTGGTCGCTACATCTGTAAGTGCAAGTTAAAACTCTCCTATGCAAGGCGAAAACCGTTTATCAACAACACCCAGAAACGCTGTCGGCTTCGCTGGGCCTGAGCTCATCTAAGATGGACTGATACAAAGTGGAAAAGTGTTCTGTGGTCTGACGAGTCCACATTTCAAATTGTTTTTGGAAACTGTGGACGCCGTGTCCTCCGGACCAAAGAGGAAAAGAACCATCCGGGTTGTTATAGGCGCAAAGTTGAAAAGCCAGAATCTGTGATGGTATGGGGGTGTATTAGTGCCCAAGACATGGGTAACTGTGAAGGCGCCATTAATGCTGAAAGGTACATACAGGTTTTGGAGCAACATATGTTGCCATCCAAGCAACGTTACCATGGACGCCCCTGCTTATTTCAGGTACTAGACTGGCCTGTCTGTAGTCCAGACCTGTCTCCCATTGAAAATGTGTGGCGCATTATGAAGCCTAAAATACCACAACAGAGACCCCCGGACTGTTGAACAACTTAAGCTGTACATCAAGCAAGAATGGGAAAGAATTCCACCTGAGAAGCTTAAAAAATTTGTCTCCTCAGTTCCCAAACGTTTACTGAGTGTTGTTAAATGGAAAGTCCATGTAACACAGTGGTGAACATGCTCTTTCCCAACTACTTTGGTACGTGTTGCAGCCATGAAATTCTAAGTTAATTATTATTTGCAAAAAATAAATAAAGTTCAAATGAGTTTGAACATCAAATATCTTGTCTTTGTAGTGCATTCAATTGAATATGGGTTGAAAAGGATTTGCAAATCATTGTATTCCGTTTATATTTACATCCAACACAATTTCCCAACTCACATGGAAACGGGGTTTGTAGATGGCGACAGGTGTGGACAATATTGGAGACAGACACACATGTCCCCACACTAAATGTATACAGCAAAGGAGAAAAACTATATGATGTTGCTTTTATTTTGTCAATACAGCGTCCATCAGCTGCTGTGACAGAGTTAATGAGGTGAGGAAACATGCAGCAGGTGATGTGTCAAGAACGTTGTCACAACTTGTTTATAAAGTCTTTGGTTTGTTTACTGGGATGCTCACTCCTCCTTTATTTAACTGCAAACTGTATCAATGTTCAACTAGCATCAATATTACCTATACTGTTTCGTCATCTCATCAAATTGTGAAGATTGTGTATTCCATGTGAGAGGTGTCACTCCTGGTGTTTTTTGTTGTTGGCCAAACTGTTGTACTGAACCATGGCGGAAGCGGGAACTGAACCTGGAACCCTCAAGTTGCTGGCACGGCCGCTCGACCAACCGAGCCACACTGCCCCACATGAAAAAACCCTAAATTTTAAAAAGGTGTGGCCGCCAATATTTGGCCGCCACAATCAATTAAAGGCCCTGAAGTGTCTTGCCTCTGTTAGCTCATGCTGTGAAAGTCTTACATTTGCGGTAGCAATTTATATTACATGCTCCTGTAAAAATTAATGAATGCACACGCTTAATGAAATAATTCCCCTGCAGTTCTAATTTTCCTAGAATGTCACCTTTAACCAAAGCAAAAGAGGAGGAAAAAAGGAATTAGAAATTGCTTTTGAAGTCTCATTTCATATCCAATAAAGTAATGCACTTAATTAAAATGGTACTGCAAGGTAGTTACTTTGCACAGAGAAATCATGTACCTTTAGTGCTTGAAGCGAGGACCACGCGATTGGGCTAAAACCAATCTGCATGCATGTACACACACACACACAAACACACAAACATGCAGCCGCCTCTTTTAGCCAGCATATTGGATTGAAAATTTTACGTCTCGGCACATCACATTGCTCCGGATGACTGTAAAGTGTAAACAGGACACTTTTTGTGTGACAAAATTGCCGTCTGAAGTGATCTCTAAGAAACTTCACAAAACACCCTTAAAATGACTGACTGGAAGGTAAATAATTTCCAAGTCCATTTCCGTTTTTGTGAGCTCATGGTCGCTTGACCTTGTGGAAATGGAAATGACAGAAAGGGCCACACACGAAATGCCTTCAAGCTTATCTGTTTGTCACAAACTGGAGCAGCATTTGTCTCAGTTCATCAAAACACAGCAGCAAATGAATGTGGGTGGTTTGCATGTGTCCTGTACGTCTGTGACTGAGGCATGCATCAAAGAATCCCAGTGATCGTATGCAATTCTTCATTAATCCCATCTTTAAAGCACTTGAGCACTCATTGGTATGTTTTCATCTACAAAACCATTCTGGGTATCACTCCATCTTATCTGTCTTGTCTTTTAACAAAGAAACAAGGAAGTCACAATCTTCGTTCAATGAATGTTCTGCAGATTGTCGTCCCCAAAGTAAGAACTGAACTGGGCAAGAAAGCATTTAGGTTTTCAGCAGCGAAGGCTTGGAATAACCTACAATCGAATATTAAACTTCAAACCCTTGTTACGTTGAATGAGTTTAAAGCTTCTGTGAAAGGACTGCAGTCTACCTTGTCTGTATGCACATGTGTTATGTGAGCAAGTTTTAATGTCGTAAATGTGATGTTTTATGTATTTGTTTACTGTTTTTAATGTAACCTTGCTGCTGCCCTCTTGGCCAGGTCTCCCTTGGAAAAGAGATCTTTGATCTCAATGGGATTTTACCTGGTTAAATAAAGGCTAATAATAACTTGAGGCAAAATGGCGTACTACTTGGCTGCAAACAGTAGGCGCTGTTGATTCAGTTAAATACGGTTTGTGGTCCTAATAACATGACTCTAGCTAAGGCCTACAATCACAGAGACTGGCTGGGCAGCATTATTTAGATATATTCAGAGAGATCATCTTCAAAAACTGATGGACAGTCAATACAGTAAACCTATCCAGTCTAGTGATTATTGTCTGCATACATTTGTTGGAATGATTTGTCTCTAGATTGACATGATCTTACTTTTTAACAAGAACCAAATTGGTGTTTTGTTTATCTGCAATGTTTATTCAAAGGGGTCATATTATGCGAACCCACTTTTCTTGCCTGTTGGTATCTGTTTTTTGTTTTTTTTTGGATACTCAAAAGTGCCAAAAATATGAAATTCCAAACTATGGAGGACAGTGTTTCCCATAAACTGCCAAGATACCTGTGGCGGTGGGGGCGTGGCTATGGGCGTGGTCACCATGACATCATCGAGTAATTTGCATAATTTACTACAATGATTTGATTTTCTCTAAAAAGGCTCAAAAAATGTATACTTACTAGATAATAATAACAGTTTTGTTTTAAACGTCCATCCATACATTTTACAATATAATTACAATACTTTATGTACATATTTATATACAGATTTGAACAATAAGTTATTCACTGAAATATATTTTTTTAATTGTGGTTCTTACAAAAAATATATCTTATAAAATATAAAAGCTAAAATGTCTCAAAGCTCTGCCCCTTTAATAAGCGCATACTAAATAATTTAACTTTAGCCTACTACTACAACCATATTTTTTACCAGCAACATAAAGTGAAACAGACGCAGAGGTGTCCTGCCACAGTCAGTAACAAATAAACAGAAAACAGTAGTGGTGGTAGATAGACACAGAGCTTCATCAAACATCTGATCCACTGAACAAAGAGCTCCAAAAATCTTGAACTTTAGACTGCAATCAGTTTTACTCCCTACACTTAACCATGTGTTTCCTACTGCCTGCAGACTTTGCACCCTTTGTTATATACACATGTTGTGTTTCTAATATAAATACATTTAATAAAGTCAAATACAAATAAGGCAACAAGAGAAGTATCCTACACTTCTCTTTTGTAAAGTAAATCTGAACAGCCGATATGGGCATCTACATCAACTATATGATTTGCCTGAGAAGCTGGAGAGGACAAAAAAAAACAAACATTAAAAATAAAAAAAAATAAAAATATTTATTTTATTTTATTTGTGGCGGACGTAATTCTTTCGTGGCGGGCCGCCACAAATAAATGAATGTGTGGGAAACCCTGGAGGAGATTATTTCATAAGCAATTTTGCATAAAGCCTATACATAAATATGAGAGCATATTATTATTATACTAATATAATGGATATATAATAAATAATTATTAGAATTGGTTATTAAGAGTATGGTAAATGGATTATACTTGTATCGCTCTTTTCTACCTTCAAGGTACTCAAAGCGCTTTGACACTATTTCCACATTCACCCATTCACACACACATTCGCTGCCATGCAAGACCCTCACCACGACCCATCAGGAGCAAGGGTGAAGTGTCTTGCCCAAGGACAGAACGGATGTTGAGTTAAAGTACCAATGATTGTCCCACACACACTAGGTGTGGTGAAATGTGTCCTCTGCATTTGACCCATCCCCTTGTTCACCCCCTGTTGGTGAGGGGAGCAGTGGGGAGCAGTGGGCAGCAGCGGTGCCGCGCCCAGGAATCATTTTTGGTGAACCATTGATGCTGAGTGCCAAGCAAGGAGGTAATGGGTCCCATTTTTATAGTCTTTGGTATGACTCGGCCGGGGTTTGAACTCACAACCTACCGATCTCAGGGCGGACACTCTAACCACTGGGCCACTGATGACAACGATGGTGGAAGCTGGGCTCGAACCTGCAACCTTGAAGTTGCTGGCACGGCCGCTCTACCACCTAGCCTTTCAATGTTCAACTCCTACCTTATTTACCGTGACAACCTCCTTAAGGTTTTTTAATCTATTATAAATATAAAGCAGCTAAAATGCGCCAAACATGGATAAGTGTAGAGAGTGTTTTGTATTGTTCCCATCATCCCTTGTAATGGATTTAAATAAGTGGCATTTAGATATTTTTTATGTTGATTGGACATTTTTTATAATATCCACAAAGTTCAATGAGCAGGTTGTGTTATGTGTGACCATGTTTGTTGAATTTTAGTACTCAACATTTTTTTTCTGTGCCGTGACTAGGTAAGGTTGTTTGGATTGGGTCATATAAGTATTTGCAGCACTTCTTAAATTTGAAAGTACAATTAAAAGGCATAGCTAGTTGGCCACAAGATGTTAACAAAATGGCAAAAATCAGACCACTGGATATTCATATATGACATGGATACACCGCTCCCAGTCAAATTGTTTATCACGGGCCATATTGAAAACGTAGGCAGGCCGCAATAAAGCACCTATATATATATATATATATATATATATATATATATATATATATATATATATACACACATATAAGAAGAACGCCACCGGCTAGCTGATGTTACCATTTGTGGTTTAACGGAACACATTTGTTTGACAATTGTCTATATTTCTCACAACTAAAAAGTTTATGTTATAAAAATTAGACATTAATTGTCTTAGAAGATGTTTTGCCTCTCAACCAAAGGCTTGATCAGTTCAAAGTAAATCTAGACCAGCGGCTCAATCCAAGTCTAAGACTAATAGATCTGACCAATCTAGGTCTATGAGCACGAAACTGAAGAAGCCTACTTGGATGAGAGGTGAAACGTCTTCTCAGATAAAACAAACAGTCCAGTTACGATCGATTGAATTCCCTGAGAATACAATAACCTGAATGAATGAGAACATCCATAGACATGTTATTAATCACGGTTTTTCGATCATTTTTATTTAATATGGTAGTACTAACCGTCGGGAGTTTTACGGTTGTCATTGTTACTGTTTGTGTGCATGTAGTACCAACCTCTTGCAGTCCATAACAACGCATGCATATAGCGGTTATTGATGCTGTAAAAGTTAGTAACTTAAAGGCCTACTGAAACCCACTACTACCGACCACGCAGTCCGATAGTTTATAAATCAATGATGAAATCTTAACATTGCAACACATGCCAATACGGCCGGGTTAACTTATAAACTGCAATTTTAAATTTCCTGGGAAATATCCGGCTGAAAACGTCTCGGTATGATGACGTTTGGGCGTGACGTCACGGGTTGAACGGAAGTATTGGGACACCATTGTGTCCCAATACAAACAGCGTCTGTTTTCATCGAAAAATTCCACAGTATTCTGGACATCTGTGTTGGTGAATCTTTTGCAATTTGTTTAATGAACATCGGAGACAGCAAAGAAGAAAGCTGTAGGTGGGATCGGTGTATTAGCGGCTGGCTACAGCAACACAACCAGGAGGACTTTGATTTGGATAGCAGACGTGCTATCCGACGCTAGCCGCCGACCGCACCGATGATCGGGTGAAGTCCTTCGTCGCGCCGTCGATCACTGGAACGCAGGTGAGCACGGGTCGTGATGAGCAGATGAGGGCTGGCGTAGGTGGAGAGCTAATGTTTTTAGCATAGCTCTGTCGAGGTCCCGTAGCTAAGTTAGCTTCAATGTCGTCGTTAGCAACAGCATTGCTAGGCTTCGCCAGGCTGGACAGCATTAACAGTGTAGTTACAGGTCCAGGGTTTGGTTCGGTGTCTCCTGATAGTAGAAATAATAGTAGTATTGTTGATCTTCTGTCTATCCTTCCAGTCAGGGGCATGTTTCATCTGTTTCTATCCGCAGTTAAGCACGATGCTATCACGTTAGCTCCGAAGCTAAAGTGCTTCACCGATGTATTGTCGTGGAGATAAAAGTCACTGTGAATGTCCATTTCGCGTTCTCGACTCTCATTTTCAAGAGGATATAGTATCCGAGGTGGTTTAAAATACAAATCCGTGATCCACAATAGAAAAAGGAGAAAGTGTGGAATCCAATGAGCCCTTGTACCTAAGCTACGGTCAGAGCGAAAAGAGATACATCCTGGCGTCCTGCACTGCACTCTAATCCTTCACTCTCACTTTCCTCATCCACGAATCTTTCATCCTCACTCAAATTAATGGGGTAATCGTCACTTTCTCAGTCCGAATTGCTCTCGCTGCTGGTGTAAACAATGTGCAGATGTGAGGAGCTCTTCAACCTGTGACGTCACGCTACTTCCGGTACAGGCAAGGCTTTTTTATCAGCGACCAAAAGTTGCGAACTTTATCGTCGATGTTCTCTACCAAATCCTTTCAGCAAAAATATGGCAATATCGCGAAATGATCAAGTATGACACATAGAATGGACCTGCTATCCCCGTTTAAATAAGAACATTTCATTTCAGTAGGCCTTTAACTTTCATTCGGTTAATTGATTTATCGAATATTGGCCCAGGCCTAGGTACAATGGACTCCTTCGTTCAAATGACTGTAAAGAATGAGCATAAAGGCTTCAAATTAGTAAATTTTAGTGCGTAAGGGTGTCCAAAGGTCCTCTTCAGTAAAGATTAATGATCTCTCCTCCACAGTTGCTCCACTTTCTTCTGGCGTACCCCAGGGTTCAATCAATGGCCTATTCTTTTTTCTCTTTACATGCTAGGTTCAATCATATCCAAATACAATGTTAACTTCCACTTTTATGCTGATGATGTACAGCTCTCTTTGCCCGTTATGGTAAGTGACAGAAATGCACTCCATTCCCTCCATCGCTGTCTCAATGACATTAAACTGTGGCTGTCACAGAATTTTCTGCATTTCAATGAGCGCAAAACAGAGTGCATTGTTTTTAGCCCCGATGCACGTCATAGTACACCCAGCTTTAGCACCCCAACCCTCGCTCCTGCTGTGAAAAATCTGTGTGTGATATTTGACAGCGACCTTAAATTTGAAAAACAAATGAACTCCGTGGTTGGAGCAGGTTTTTTCCAGCTGAGACTTTTGGCAAAGGTGAAGCCTTTTTCTGCCTAGGGCAGCCCTTGAAAAGGCCATTCATGCCTTCATCTGCTCTAGACTGGACTACTGTAATGCCATCAACAAAGGACTAAGTATAAAATGCAGCTGCTCGCCTCTTCACTCACACTCTAAAACATGCCCATAATACTTGGTTCTCCTTGCTCTCCAATGGCTCCCAGTATGTTTTAGAATACATTTTAAAATCCTTCATTTTGTTTTCAAGGCCATCAATGGTCTCTGGCCCCAGCATACTTGGCTGATATTTTAACTGTTCGCCTCCCACCAAGGAATCTGTGCTAATCCTTACACACATATTTGGAAGTACTAAGGACTAGACTTTAAAAAATGGGATGATCGTTCTTTTTCTGCATCGGCACCCAAGTTATGGAACTCCCTCCCACCTGAGTTGCGAGCCATCATTGAGCTAGAAGCTTTTAAATCTCAACTAAAAACATAATTGTTCAAATTGGGTTTTAACAAACAATTGTTTGAAGTATCTACAAACCCCAAAACCAGTGAAGTTGGCACGTTGTGTAAATCGTAAATAAAAACAGAATACAATGATTTGCAAATCCTTTTCAACCTATATTCAATTGAATAGACTGCACTAACAAGATACTTAACGTTCGAACTGGAAAATGTTATGTTTTTGCAAATATTAGCTCATTTGGAATTTGATGCCTGCAACATGTTTCAAAAAAGCTGGCACAAGTGGCAAAAAGGACTGAGAAAGTTGAGGAATGTTCATCAAACACTTATTTGGAACATCCCACAGGTGAACAGGCTAATTGGGAACAGGTGGGTGCCATGATTTGGTATAAAAGCAGCTTCCATGAAATGTTTGTTCCGGAACAAACAAGGAAGGGGCGAGGGTCACCACTTTTTGAACAAATGCATGAGCAAATTGTCGAACAGTTTAAGAACCACATTTCTCAACGAGCTATTGCAAGGAATTTTGGGATTTCACCATCTACAGTCCGTAATATCATCAAAAGGTTCAGAGAATCTGCACGTCAGCGATGATATTACGGACCTTCGATCCCTCAGGCGGTGCTGCATCAAAAAGCAACATCAGTGTGAAAAGGATATCACATGGGCTCAGCAACACTTCAGAAAACCACTGTCAGTAACTACAGTTCGTTGCTACATCTGTAAGTGCAAATTAAAACTCTACTATGCAAAGCGAAAGCCGTTTATCAACAACACCCAGAAACGCCGCCGGCTTCACTGGAAAAGTGTTCTGTGGTCTGACGAGTCCACATTTCAAATTGTTTTCGGAAACTGTGGACGTCGTGTCCTCCGGACCAAAGAGGAAAAGAACCATCCGGATTGTTATAGGCGCAAAGTTCAAAAGCCAGCATCTGTGATGGTATGGGGGTGTATTAGTGCCCAAGGCATGGGTAACTTACACATCTGTGAAGGCACCATTAATGCTGAAAGGTACATACAGGTTTTGGAACAATACATGTTGCCATCCAAGCAATGTTATCATGGACGCCCCTGCTTATTTCAGCAAGACAATGCCAAGCCACGCGTTACAACAGCATGGCTTCATAGTAAAAGAGTGCGGGTACTAGACTGGCCTGCCTGTAGTCCAGACCGGTCTCCCATTAAAAATGTGTGGCGCAATATCATGCCTAAAATACCACAACGGAGACCCCGGACAGTTGAACAACTTAAGCTGTACATCAAGCAAGAATGGGAAAGAATTCCACCTGAAAAGCTTAAAAAAATTGGTCTCCTCAGTTCCCAAACATTTACTGAGTGTTGTTAAAAGGAAAGGCCATGTAACAGTGGTAAAAATGCCCCTGTGCCTACTTTTTTGCAATGTGATGCTGCCATTAAATTCTAAGTTAATGATTATTTGCACAAAAAAAATAAAGTTTCTCAGTTTGAACTAGGGCTGCAACAACTAATCGATTACATCGATTAAAGTCGATTATAAAAATAGTTGGCGATTAATTTAGTCATCGATTCGTTGGATCTATGCTATGCGCAATTTTTTTTTTTTTTTTTTTTTTAATAAACCTTTATTTATAAACTGCAACATGTACAAACAGCTGAGAAACAATAATCAAAATAAGTATGGTGCCAGTATGCTGGTTTTTTTCAATAAAATACTGGAAAGGATAGAAATTTAGTTTGTCTCTTTTATCCGATTATTAATCGATCAATCGAAGTAATAATCGACAGATTAATCGATTATCAAATTAATCGTTAGTTGCAGCCCTAGTTTGAACATTAAATATCTTGTCTTTGCAGTCTATTCAATTGAATATAAGTTGCAAATCATTGTATTCTGTTTTTATTTAGGAATTACACAACGTGCCAACTTCACTGGTTTTGGGTTTTGTATTATTACCGTTTTAAAATGCGTGGTTTTACTTGCTTTAACCTATTTGTCCTGTAAAGCACTTTGTGCACCATTGTGATGTTGTGAGGTGCTATACAAATAAACCTTGATTGATTGTTTGATTGAGTGAAAGTGTGTGTGTCTCTGGAGTAGGCCGACTTCTCATGCTTCCAGTTACACAATTCCAAAAGTAGGAGGAAGAAGCAGAGCTTGTTTAATCCTATTTCTCCTACATAGGTTGATTGGCAACACTAAATTGGCCCTAGTGTGTGAATGCAAGTGTGAATGTTGTCTGTCTATCTGTGTTGGCCCTGCGATGAGGTGGCAACTTGTCCAGGCTGTACCCCGCCTTCCGCCCGAATGCAGCTGAGATAAGCTCCAGCACCCCACGCAACCCCAAAAGGGACAAGTGGTAGAAAATGGATTGATGGATCACAGCAACTGCTAACACATTTTCTCACTTGCTGTGCACAATATCTACCAGCAAATGAGAGAAAAGTAAGTGAACGGAAGATAAAAAGGAAAACGAGGTCAAAGAAAGTGCTAACGAAACTAAAGCATGATGGCGTATTTTCAGTTCAGAGGTGTTTATTTTAAGATATGCAAAGTGGAGCCGAGAATCGCGACTTATCAAACGCTGTGCGGTGCACTAAAAAAGCATTTTAAGGGATAACTGATAAAAGTGGCAGAAACACAGTTGAAAGAAGTGACGGGTGAGCGTTACAGAACCTTGAAAACTTGCCATGTCTCCACGTCAACTTGTCTTGAAGCCAACATTATTTGTTTGGGATGCAAAAGAGCTCGGAGAATGTTCCTGTGAGTGACTTACACACTCCTGTGTGCCGCGACAGGATGGTGTTTTAAGTGACTAGAGGCATGTTTGCATATTCATGTGCAAGAAAGACATTTGTGAAATGATGAATACCGACAGGACCGCCTGCTCGACAGGAGTTGACGCCTCTAAATTAACTAGCGACCGACGTCATTTTGTCTTCCTGGCTTCCAGCTGCGAAAGCCAGAACGCAGCTGTATTTATTTGAAACGTCTAAAGGCCCACCTGCTTTTTGTCCTTCTATTACTCGCTGACAGCTGTGCGATTAGCTCCCAGACGCCAGCATCAATACCGCATCCCACGTAAGGGAAGATGCATGCCATTTGCCAGCGCTCCTTCGAATGGAACGAGACGTTCCCCCCAAAAAACCTCACTCCTCAGCAGACAGACAGAGGCGGATTGGCCAACTCCTGCTCCAATCTCCAGAACAACTGATCTCATCGCACCGACACACAATTAAAACAAATTACACCTCCTGTAATTATTACTGCACAGGAGCGCTTCTTTTCATTAGCTAAGGAACAGCAGGAGTGGGTGAATATTTTCTTACCGTTTTTTTTTTTTGCCGCACAAATGGCTTTAGGCAAATGAAAATGTCGCCATTAAAGCATTCACCCGACCCAGTGAGTGGCTCATGCGGAGAGCTAATGGAAGATGCCGGCGTGTCAAGGAACAAACATACTGAGAGGATCGATGATAAACTGGCTACCAACTGGCGATGATGATTTAAATACATTCAAAAGTAATTCAAAGGTGTGTTAATATGAGATTGAGATCTCTGGTTGCACGATTTTTTAAATACTGCAATTCGATTTTGCAATGTTTATATTTTATACATAAAAAGCATACAACTGCAGAAATAACGAGGCAAGGAGACATGGTACTTTTAGACTGTCGATCAATATATTATTCTCTTAATTTGTCTTATAGTTCACAATCATTATGAAAGACATGACGACGGATATACAGTCGTGGTCAAAAGTTGACATACACTTGTAGAGAACATAATGTCATGGCTGTCTTGAGTTTCCAATATATTGTACAACTCTTAATTTTTTGTGATAGAGTGATTGGAGCACATACTTGTTGGTCACATAAAACATTCATGAAGTTTGGTTCTTTTATGAATTTATTATGGGTCTACTGAAAATGTGACCAAATCTGCTGGGTCAAAAGTATACATACAGCAATGTTAATATTTGGTTACATGTCCCTTGGCAAGTTTCACTGCAATAAGGCGCTTTTGGTAGCCATCCACAAGCTTCTGGTTGAATTTTTGACCACTCCTCTTGACAAAATTGGTGCAATTCAGCTAAATTTGTTGGTTTTCTGACATGGGACTTGTTTCTTCAGCATTGTCCACACGTTTAAGTCAGGACTTTGGGAAGGCCATTCTAAAACCTTAATTCTAGCCTGATTTAGCCATTCCTTTACCACTTTTGATGAGTGTTTGGGGTCATTGTACTGTTGGAACACCCAACTACGCCCAAGACCCAACCTTCGGGCTGATGATTTTAGGTTGTCCTGAAGAATTTGGAGGTAATCCTCCTTTTTCATTGTCCCATTTACCCTCTGTAAAGCACCAGTTCCATTGGCAGCAAAACAGGCCCAGAGCATAATACTACCACCACCATGCTTGACGGTAGGCATGGTGTTCCTGGGGTTAAAGGCCTCACCTTTTCTCCTCCAAACATATTGCTGGGTATTGTGGCCAAAGAGCTCAATTTTTGTTTCATCTGACCACAGAACTTCCCTCCAGAAGGTCTTATCTTGGTCCATGTGACATCAGATGTACTTAGGTGGTGGTGGTGGTGGGGGGGAATGTAATAGTCTTGGAATGAAGCGAAGCGATTGTCTTGCTGCTGTCTCGCCCCATTCATCATGTTATATACTGTTAAGTTTGTTGCCCGAAAAACGAGACGAGTCAAAACAAAAGTAGTGAACAGAAGGAAAAATTACCCTGACGGCGTCAGACAAGCAGAAATGCACAAAGCCATGTGTGTTTACAGCAAGTCACTGCTTTTTCAGCACCTGCAGTGGACAAACTCGTCCAAAAAATGGCGCCATAGCACTAGCAAGAACACTGCTTTCCGTTTATGGTATGGTGCTGCGCAGGTTAATGTATTCCGATTCAAGGTGTTCATCCATCCATTTTCTACCACATGTCTCTATCGGGGTTGCGGGGAGTGCTGGAGCCTATCTCAGCTGCATTAGGGTGGAAGGCGGGGTACACCCTGGACAAGTCGCCACCTCATCGCAGGGCCAACACAGATAGACAGACAACATTCACACTCACATTTACATACTAGGGCCAATTTAGTGTTGCCAAGGTGTGATGCATGAAAATGCACGACATAATCAGATCTTTTTTTTTTTCAGGGTCCATGTACACAGGAACATTCTAATCCAAATTATAATCAGATTAAATACATTTTGCCCATGTACACGTGGTGTCTGAAGCACCGGCCTGTGGGTATTGACGGACAGCAAAGCTCGAAACGTTCTGTGGTTTTTACTTCAGTGTTCACTTTATCACGTGATTACCCGAAGATTGGCGAAATCTCGTATTAGCTGCAAGGCGGTGAGGATTGCCGGACGGCAAATGGCGGTGCCGTTCCGTGGCGGCTATGTTTTGCTTCCGTTCTCTGCTTCCTGTGGAAAGCAGGGGTTATGCTTTCATTTTTGCTAGTCTAGGTTGTGTCATGATCAACATACCAGGCCAAATTCACATTGTTTATATCACACAACCCTGTATTCTATCTGCAATATCTGTTCATTTTCCTATCATCTCTATCAATAGTTTATTTTTTATATTTCTTAAAACCACTTTCCACTGACAAGATCCTTTTATTTATGCACACCCAACCTCGGAAGCCATCCAGAGAAGTTTGACGGACGAGAGCCTTGACCCTCATTAGCATGTCCACCATCTACCCAGGTTGATGTCTCTCAACTTCCAGTCGCTTCGCACAACTCCGCTGACAGAAGCGAAGCTGCAGGCTTTCTTTCCATCACATCAGTGCAAGTTAGTGCAACAGAGCGCTGGGTCTGAGACAACCCTGGTTGCATTGTGTCCATAAAAAGTATGCATGTGAGTAGAAGGATTCCGTGCTTGAAACGAATGGAGTTATTTGTTCTACAAGGCGATGTAAGAGGCATGCCGTCACAGTAGCCCCTTTCACACTGCTTGTAAAAGCTGCCCTTTTTCATGTTGCTGGTCTGTATAAATGACACCTAAAAAGAATGGAAGAAGTCAGCCAATTTCCCAGCTTTAGAGATAGTGCCAGAACCGTTTCACACCTAATCCAAAATGATCCTGCCCTCTTGTACTGAAAGTCACATTAATGTTTTGACAATTTTATTTTTTCTAGCAGAAACTACAGTATTGCTGGGTTGCAACCAATAATCACTTTCAGCTTTTGTTTGGATGGCTCACAATTCAAAAGCTCCTGTTCATTAAGCGCCAAATATGGAGATGTCAGAGTACAAAGGCGAATATACAAGGCAGACATCATCAAAAATAGCAGAATATGATTATGTGGATCCTTACACTCTTAAAAAGAAAGATTTCACACAATTTTAGAAGATTCAACATCACCCAAGTGGACTTTTCAAACTATCCAATCGCCCACACTTCCTTCTACACTCGCAAAAAATAGAAGCATGGAGGCAAATCATTTCTTTATATCTAGTTGGGGCCAAAAAAAGCATGAATGGCAATGAAAGACAATGTAGACTTATTTGTGCATGGGTAAGTACATATTTGATGGACATTGATGGATGCCGTTCGATTTTTGATAAATCACAAAAAATAATGCTTTAATTAAGTACAAAACCTGTAAAACCTGCTCAGTGGCCTTGTGTTTAGAGTGTCCGCCCTGAGACTGGAAGGTTGTGAGTAGAGATGTCCGATAATATCGGGCTGCCGATATTATCGGCCAGTAAATGCTTTAAAAAATGTAATATCGGAAATTATCGGTATCGGTTAAAAAAGTAAAATGTATGACTTTTTAAAACGCCGCTGTACGGAGTGGTACACGGACGTAGGGAGAAGTACAGAGCGCCAATAAACCTTAAAGGCACACAATAATAACTACGGCTTTTCACACACACACACACACACACACACACACACACACACACACACACACACACACACACACACACACACACACACACACACACACACACACACACACACACACACACACACACACACACACACACACACACACGTGAATGCATGCATACTTGGTCAACAGCCATACAGGTCGTACTGAGGGAGGCCTTATAAACATCTTTAACACTGTTACAAATATGCGCCACACTGTGAACCCACACCAAACAAGAATGACAAACACATTTCGGGAGAACATCCGCACCATAACACAACATAAACACAACAGAACAAATACCCAAAACCCCTTGCAGCACTAACTCTTCCGGGACGCTATAATATACACCCCCCGCTATCCCCCACCCCCACCTCAACCCCGCCCACCTCAACCTCCTCATGCTCTCGAGCATGTCCCAAATTCCAAGCTGCTGTTTTGAGGCATGTTAAAAAAAAATGCACTTTGTGACTTCAATAATAAATATGGCAGTGCCATGTTGGCATTTTTTCCCATAACTTGAGTTGATTTATTTTGGAAAACCTCGTTAAATTTTTTAACGCATCCAGCGGGGCATCACAACAAAATTAAGCATAATAATGTGTTAATTCCACGACTGTATATATCGGTATCGGTTGATATCGGAATCGGTAATTAAGAGTTGGACAATATCGGAATATCGGCAAAAAAGCCTTTATCGGACATCTCTAGTCGTGAGTTTAAACCCCGGCCGAGTCATACCAAAGACTATAAAAATGGGACCCATTACCTCCCTGCTTGGCACTCAGCATCAAGGGTTGGAATTAGGGGTTAAATCACCAAAATGATTCCCGAGCGCGGCAAACGCTGCTGCTCACTGCTCTCCTCACCTCCCAGGGGGTGAACATGGGGATGAGGATAATTTCACCACACCTAGTGTGTGTGTGACTATCGTTGGGACTTTAACTTTTAACATAGCTTAATCATGCTATGTATTTTGACCGTAAAAGCTCTTTTATCCCAAGCTTAGTAGCTACACACAGCTTAGTAGTCCAAAAATGAGTGAGCAGACTCCGACCGGTGTGCTTGATGGCAAATTTCACTCCAAAATACAGCCTGAAAGAACTTCAGATAAAACTGTTACCAAGTTTTGAGCACATCAATGTAATGCAACAAAAAAGAATGTTTAAAACCTTCTTGAATGACATTCTGACAATACAATTGATATTGTGTACAAATATCGTGGTCTTTTTCTCGGCAAATTTCTATTATTATTAAAGATGTACGTATACAACAAAAGATGCAATGGACATAATAGGACTAAGGTTAAATGGAAAAAAATTCAAAGTTATGAGCATTAGACAGAAAAGGGTGAAAATATCTACGATGGTTGGAGAACTGAAGAAATGTGCACAAGGACTGGTAAGGCAAATTCAGCATTTTGGTAAAATAAATATCAAGTTAGAAACATAACTCAAGCATATGAAGCATTTGTTCTGTGTCACTCTGTGCATCTGAAACATGCCAAATGACAGCCAAAGACACAGAGAAGAAGACACATTTTAGGGATAGCATGGATAGATCATATTAGTAACAAAGAATTACGGCAAATAACTTTTGACGCTAACTATAAGTAAACGTAGGATGGTTAACAACAGAATACTCAAAATAGCACATGAGTGGAAGCCAACAGATAGAAAGAGGAAAGAGCAATACCACGCTTGAAAAACGGAAACAATTCTTGGAGACAGGCAAAGACCCAGGCCCCAGACAGAATGCAGTGGAAAAGACTTGTGGATCTATGTCTTCCAGAGGATGGAACAACCTACGGTCTAAGGTAAGGTTCAATGTTTAGTTAGAGTTTTAGGTTGCTTCCCTGTTGTCCAGCAATGTTTAGTCCCAACAATATTCAGCAATATAATAATACAATATATTGTTGCAAAGGGATATGCAGCCTATGAGAAAGAGGTTTATTTATCTAGTTTCTAACGATTAATTGATGCATCGATATCCATCTATCCATCCGTTTTCTACAGTTTGTCCCTCTCCGGTTGCGGGAGGCTGGAGCCTATCCCGGCTGCACTCAGGCGGAAGTCAGGCTATACCCTTGAAAAGTTGCCACCTCATCGCAGATGGACAACCATTCACATTCCCACACTAGGAACAATTTGACATGGCATATCAACCTATCCCCAGGTGCATGCCAACCTATCCCCAGGTGCATGCCAACCTATCCCCAGGTGCATGCCAACCTATCCCCAGGTGCATGCCAACCTATCCCCAGGTGCATGTCTTTGGAGATGGGAGGAAGCCGAGTACCCGGCGGGAACCCGCCCAGGCACGAGGAGACATGCAAACTCCACACAGAAAGACCCTGAGCCTGGGAATCAAACCCAAGACCTTCTCTCTGTGAGGCACTAGCTCCACCGTGCTGCGATATATCGATTTACACTCCTTAGATTCAACTACATCGATACTAGACGAAGAAAAACTTTGGGTTTAAGAACAGCAGACTTTATATGAAGTTTAGCACTTTAATTGATAAAGGCGTTACACATTAAGTCTGTCTGCCCATTTGTAGCTGCGGTAGTTGAGAAAGAACGTAACAAAGGCAAACCCCACAAGACAATATCATTAATTACAACATAAAAACTTTTAGCAAAAGCACGATTACAAAAGTCAAAACAAAGACAAACGATGCAACACAATAATATAACGCCGCAACACAACTTTAAGCCACTAAGGACACAGAGAAAGCTATGGCGATGCACCAACTTCCGGAACACAAAATGAAGCGACAACACAATTGGCAGCCAAGGAAAAGTAATTTAATCAGAAACAAACACAAGAGATGGATAAAGGATGCTATGGAACTTAGGAAGTCGAGGGATGAGGGGACATACATGCTTTAGCACACCAGGGACACTGTCCTTCATCGGCGTTGCCAGGGCGGAGAACAGATACTGGGGAACTTTTCTTTAGCAGGTAAATCTACTGTTAAAATGTTGGTGACTGTACTTTTATACGTTTATTGAAAATAGCTTAAATGTTGAAAATGTGAGCATAAAATGTTTCCTCTTGTTAACTCAACCAAAAGTGTTGGTTGCACTTTATTCAAATAAGATGTGAATGCATTGGCAATTCATTGTAGTTTATTTGCCTGCTTGTATCCATAATTAATTTATACATTAGTCCCGTACAAGAAATAACAGGAATATAGGAAACTTCACCTGCAGTGTCCAGTATTTATTTCACAGTCACACTGCTTGATTTTTGTTTGCTAAAAAGTTACTGCATCAATTTCAACTCACTGAATCCTTTCAGATCATATCATTCATAAAAATAATATTGTCCCTGAATTGTATTGGCAACCACAAGTTCTGAATGGAATCGTTGTTAGAACGAATCGTTACACTTTTACTAGTTTATTAATACTATTTAGCGACAAGGTTTTCTTGATACTAAACATTGCGGCATACAGACTACAACACACAAATTAATTGAATGTTAAAGTTCCCAAATGCTAAGTATAGAATAGGGTTGTACGGTCTACCGGTTTTAGTATAGTATCACGATACTAGTGAATCATATTTGGTACTATGCCGCCTCTAAAAAGTACCCGTCCCCTACGTCGTCATGTCATGCAGACGAGCATGTTCGCCAATGCACAATCACGGAGTAATTACAAGCAGACACAGTGTAAATACTCCAAAATCACTAATCATTGTCTCCATAGAGACATATCAAGTACGTTTATGTTCAAATATCATCCCTGTAAGATGAGTGACAGCTATACATGCTTCACTACACACCGGAATCATGACAATAGATAGATAGATAGATAGATAGATAGATAGATAGATAGATAGATAGATAGATAGATAGATAGATAGATAGATAGATAGATAGATAGATAGATAGATAGATAGATAGATAGATAGATAGATAGATAGATAGATAGATAGATAGATAGTACTTTATTGATTCCTTCAGGAGAGTTCCCTCAGGAAAATTAAAATTCCAGCAGCAGTGTACAGAATTTAGATCAAATTTAAAAAGTAAAAAGCAAATAATGGGGGTATAAATGGAAACAAAATAGAAAAATATTACAATAGAATAAAAATAAAAAGCAACAATGAGAATACAAATATAACAGTAAAATAAGAATATAACAAGAGAAACTAGACAGTAGTGACCATGTTATGAAAAAGTATTGCACTGTTATTGTTTTGATCCCCCTGTCAATGGATTTGTTATAAATAGTTTATATTTAATAAAGTCTAACCAAGACCTCATTATACACACTACATACGAGCAAATGAAGCGCATACTTACTCAACTGCCATACATGTCACACTAAGGGTGGCCGTATGAACAACGCCAACACTGTCATAAACATGTGCCATATAGTGAAACCATACTAAACAACAATGACAAATATTGTTGGGAGAATATTTGCACCGCTAAACAACATAAACACTACAGAACGAATTCTCAGAATTCCCTACAGCACCAACTCTTCTGGGACGCTACAATATAAACAAATGCCATTGGTGGATCTACACCTAACATCCACTGTAATGAAACAAAGTACAGGAGCGTATATAGTCGATACTACTATGATTACATTGATATTTTTTAGCATCACAAAATCTTGTTTCGTTTTTTTTAATTTATATTATGTTTATAAACTCAGTAAATACATCCCTGCACACATGAGGACTTTGAATAAGACCAATGTCTGATCCTGTAACTACTTGGTATCGGATCGATACCCCAATTTGAATAAGAATAAGTGATTATTACATTTTAACAGAAGTGTAGATAGATCATGTTAAAAGAGAAAGTAAGCAGATATTAACAGTAAATGAACAAGTAGATTAATAGTTTATTTTCTACCACTTGTCTTTAATCATTTTGACAAAATAATAGAATGGAAAATGACAATATGTTACTGCATATGTCAGCAGACTACATAAGGAGTCTTTGTTTGTTTACTTACTACAAAAAGACAAGTTGTCTAGTATGTTCACTATTTAATTTAAGGACAAACTTGCAATAATAAACATATGTTTAATGTACCGTAAGATTTTTTGTTAAAATAAAGCCAATAACGACATTTTTTGTGGTCCCTTTATTTAGAAAAGTACCGAAAATTACTGAAATACTTTTGGTACCGGTACAAAAATATTGGTATCGGGACAACACTGATAGAGAATAAGAAAAGTTCAAAAATCAATAAACAGACGTTAACTGTGTATTTCAATGTTCACTGCAAACTCAATACTGATGTCGACCCAGCTCCATCCGACAAGAGCGACAGGTTCAGCAGCAACATCCCTTTTGTGCGTTTTTTGGTTATTTCAACAACTTTTTTTTTCTTCATGATGTACTATATTAGTAGCCTTGTGATAACACTAAATCCCGACTGTCGTCACCATGCTCAGGGTTTCCCACACATTCATTTATTTGTGGCGGCCCGCCACGAAAGAATTACGTCCGCCACAAATAAATAAAAAATATTAAAAAAATTAAAAAAAAATTGTTTTTTCCCTCTCAAGCTTCTCAGGCAAATCATATAGTTGATGTAGATGCCCATATCAGCTGTTCAGATTTACTTTACAAAAGAGAAGTGTAGGATACTTCTCTTGTTGCCTTATTTGTATTTGACTTTATTAAATGTATTTATATTAGAAACACAACATGTGTATATAACAAAGGGTGCAAAGTCTGCAGGCAGTAGGAAACACATGGTTAAGTGTAGGGAGTAAAACTGATGGCAGTCTAAAGTTCAAGATTTTTGGAGCTCTTTGTTCAGTGGATCAGATGTTTGATGAAGTTCTGTGTCTATCTACCACCACTACTGTTTTCTGTTTATTTGTTACTGACTGTGGCAGGACACCTCTGCCTCTGTTTCACTTTATGTTGCTGGTAAATAATATGGTTGTAGTAGTAGGCTAAAGTTAAATTATTTAGTATGCACTAATTAAAGGGGCAGAGCTTTGAGACATTTTAGCTTTTATATTTTATAAGATATATTTTTTGTAAGAACCACAATTAATAAATATATTTCAGTGAATAACTTATTGTTCAAATCTGTATATAAATATGTACATAAAGTGTTGTAATTATATTGTAAAATGGATGGATGGATGGATGGATGGACGTTTAAAACAAAACTGTTATTATTAATTAGTAAGTATACATTTTTTGAGCCTTTTTAGAGAAAATCAAATCATTGTAGTAAATTATGCAAATTACTCGATGATGTCATGGTGACCACGCCCATAGCCACGCCCCCACCGCCACAGGTATCTTGGCAGTTTATGGGAAACACTGATGCTATTTTTTGTATTTTTGTATTTTATTTTTTTGTCCTGTCCAGCTTCTCAGGCAAATCATATTGTTGATGTAGATGCCCATATCGGCTGTACAAATGTATACCATGTTAAAGGCCTACTGAAACCCACTACTACCGACCACGCAGTCTGATAGTTTATATATCAATGATGAAATCTTAACATTGCAACACATGCCAATACGGCCGGGTTAACTTATAAAGTGCAATTTTAAATTTCCCAATAAACTTCCGGTTGAAAACGTCTATGTATGATGACGTATGCGCGTGACGTCACTAGTTAAACGGAAGTATTCGGACACCATTGAATCCAATACAAAAAAGCTCTGTTTTCATCTCAAAATTCCACAGTATTCTGGACATCTGTGTTGGTGAATCTTTTGCAATTTGTTTAATAAACAATGAAGACTGCAAAGAAGAAAGTTGTAGGTGGGATCGGTGTTTTAGCGGCTGTCTGTAGCAACACAACCAGGAGGACTTTGACTTGGATAGCAGACGCGCTAGCCGACGATAGCCGCCGACCGCACGGATGATTGGGTGAAGTCCTTCGTCCTTCCGTCGATCGCTGGAACGCAGGTGAGCACGGGTGTTGATAAGCAGATGAGGGCTGGCTGGCGTAGGTGGAGCGCTAATGTTTTTATCATAGCTCTGTGAGGTCCCGTTGCTAAGTTAGCTTCAATGGCGTCGTTAGCAACAGCATTGTTAACCTCCGCCAAGCTGGAAAGCATTAACCGTGTATTTATAGGTCCAGGGTTTAATAGTATTGTTGATTTTCTGTCTATCCTTCCAGTCAGGGGTTTATTTATTTTGTTTATATCTGCATATGAGCCCGATGCTATCACGTTAGCTCCGTAGCTAAAGTGTTTCGCCGATGTATTGTCGTGGAGATAAAAGTCACTGTGAATGTCCATTTCGCGTTCTCGACTCTCATTTTCAAGAGGATATAGTATCCGAGGTGGTTTAAAATACAAATCCGTGATCCACAATAGAAAAAGGAGAAAGTGTGGAATCCAATGAACCCTTGTACCTAAGTTACGGTCAGAGCAAAAAAAGATACGTCCTGCACTGCTATCTAGTCCTTCACTCTCACGTTCCTCATCCACAAATCTTTCATCCTCGCTCAAATTAATGGGGTAATCGTCGCTTTCTCGGTCCGAATCTCTCTCGCTGCTGGTGAAAATAGGAAAATGTGAGCAGCCCTTCCTCCTGTGACGTCACGCTACTTCCGGTACAGGCAAGGCTTTTTTTTATCAGCGACCAAAAGTTGCGAACTTTATCGTCGTTGTTCTCTACTAAATCCTTTCAGCAAAAATATGGCAATATCACGAAATGTTAAAGTATGACCCATAGAATGGATCTGCTATCCCCGTTTAAATAAAAAAATTTCATTTCAGTAGGCCTTTAAAGTGAAATTAAGAATTTCATCCAGGTGATGTATTAGCACAATGTATTGGCTAGACAGCAACAATCAAACTCAGGATGACATCAGAATGTTCTTACATGGACAAAACCGCAGGGGAAACTATTTTTGACATGCATGGCCCAAGAAGATGGGTAATAGTCAAAAGCAATGATTCTATGCACCGTATTTTCGTATATCACTTCATCAGAATGCATTTTATTAATCAAATTGAAACACGGTAGCAAGATTATCAGACCAAAGGAAGGCTGGATTTAACAGGCTTTTGAAGGATAATGGAAGCTCAGACAAAGACAGCAATAAAGCGGTAGTTGTTTTAAAGTGTCTCTTGACCCTGAACAGTATAATAATAGCTGGATTGATGGATAAATAGATTTTAAATGGCCATCCATTGCCATCAGAGTGTAGTTTGGGAAAATGTAATTAGCCCTGAAGGCCAGTGCCCTATTTATTATCATCACATAATAGAGGCAATGTCTGAGAATAAGAAAATCGAATTTGAAGACCATCGTAATCAACAGAAATAAAGAGTTCCATTCATTGTATAGGTCTGCTGTATGGGAGCAAAAACTCTTGGATGTTGCCTCTGTCTACTGACATCCCGACTGAAGTTAGGAATCTCCCTGTTGGTTGTTTTTGTGCCGATATAAAATATTGTAGCTTTTGTCTAGATATGAAAGGATGACAAGGAGGTTGTTGATCAACAATCACTTTATTATTTCAAATAAAACAACAGCTCATGTTTTTAAGTGAAAAAAGCAGCAATTATGCTGATTCTCCCATACTTTTGTTGACACATGTCACTGATGCTGGAATAAGTCTAGTGCCCCTGGAAGGTGCAATATTATATTGCACTTGAATTTTGGATGAAGTGTACACCACACAAGAAAATTATAAAATACATTTCCAGAAAGCTATTAAATCTATTCTGATCGTTTCAATTGAGAAACCTGGAAACTGCTACTCTGAATTAACTATCAAAAATCAAATTGCACATCATTGTCCTAGAGCGCGACCTGAGCGGAAAGGGGCCGTACATATATCAGCTGTGTCTGAACATCTTGATATGACCGTTCAATTCATCCGAACCGTGATCATTTAACTATGTGACAATTCAATAGAAAATATATATTGTATTTTCCAGGGTCTAGAGCGCACCGGTATATAAGCCACACCCACTAAATTTTAGAAGAAAAAAAAACATTTTCATTAGGGTTGTCAAAGTTAACGCGTTAGCTATAAAGTTCCTTTAACGGCGATTTTTTTTTTTCACGCAAATAACTGTTTCGACCCTCGGCCCGTTACGCAGTTTGGGAAAATGTGTAATGGCGTCTAGTTACTGTTGAGCCACAGGCTCAAAAATTGCTAGCAGAACTGCACTAAGAAAGGGATACCTTATGGAAATTTCAGATCCAAAGTCATGGCAAGTACTTTTACGGACAAAACAAGTCAATTTCACCTTCAATCGAGTAAGGAGACGTTTCACGTCTGTGTTTGGATCACAGTTAAGTGCATTGAAACCATAAATTGTAGACTGTTACTCGAACTGCTTTAGTAAGATGGAATACAAGCTCAGCAGAAACAAAGACGGTAGAGAGAAAGTCTAAAGTCACTTTTATCTGAGATTTTCATCAAAACATGTCAAGTCTTTTCCCATACCAATCACACACGTCCGGTTGGTGGTTTCACAATAAAAGCGCGACACATCACATCCGGTCTAACAAACAAAACAACGAAAATGTGTCTTACAATACAATCATGCTGTGATATTTCTACCTAAATAAATGTTTTCTGCCAGATTTAAAATAAATGTATTGTAAGGAAGTAGGAGGACTTTCTGTCTTTGAACAAACTCGCCTTCTTCTTCGCTACCACTGAGAGGTTTAAGGTTTTCAGGCATGCCTGCCACTGCCTTGTGCAGCCTACACTGGGGCGGCATGGCTCGGTTACTAGAGCGGCCGTGCCAGCAACTCGAGGGTTCCAGGTTCAATTCCCGCTTCTGTCATCCTAGTCACACCCGTTGTGTCCTTGGGCAAGACACTTTACCCACCTGCTCCCAGTGCTGCTCACACTGATTTACATGAAGGTTAAATATGTAGATAATGGGTTTCGCTATGTAAAGCGCTTTGAGTCTCTAGAGAAAAGGCGCTATATAAATATAATTAACATAACGTAACACTGGGTGATTACAGTTCACTACACAATATTACCATCGCTATGGCATATTGTTTTATAACCTGTTCTGATTGATAGTCCACAATTGCAGAATGTTTAACAGGCTGACTATTCCATGTTATCAATAAGTAGGTAAAGAAGGTTAAAACATTGTCATACAGAGCTATAAATGCAATTTACTTTCACTATTGTGCAGAAGTTTGGGGCAATAAGCACACTATATCCACTCATCACCCCGCAGAAGAAGGCAATACGGGCAGTGTATATGGATCACACAAATACTGTTTTCTTATATTCAAAACTATTGACATATAAAGATCTTGTAGAACTAAAAACAGTAAAAAATACATACAAAGCAAAAAACAATTCACTGCCTGTAAATGTGAAAAAGTTTTTCACGAAAAGGAAAGAGGGTTACAATTAAAGGGGTAATTTCAATCTTAAAATTTTGAATGTACGCACAACACAAAAAACTTTTGTGTTTTAATATGTGGGGTTAAACTATGGAACAGTGTGAATGTGGAATTAAAAAAATGTCCAACATTAATTTTGTTTAAAAAAACGATTTACAAGATTGGGGGTTTCTAACAATCACAAAGTGTTGACATTATTATTATTATTCTAATTATTTGGCGAGTTTTTTACTTGTTTTTGGTTGAAGTTACCAACAATTAGTACTTGTATTCATGTGACTGTATACAGTAAGTTTATATTGTACGTATTGCTGTATTTTTGTGCCAAAGAAAAGTGTGTAGAGTGGGTAAAAGATTATTGATGATATATTGTAATAAGACCGGTAAATTTATCATTGTATATAATAATAATGATGATAAGGAAGCTAGTTATCTGATTCATAAAATAGGGAGTAAGAGTAAATAAGTTTCACTTCTTTCCACTCCTTTAGGGATATGAAAAAACCTTACCATTATTTATTGTTTTCATTTGTTTATGTGTTTAAATTGTAAAATAGAGAATTTTAAGAAATATTTATTCATGTAGAAAAAGTATCACTTAACACCTTTGACAATCAAAGCATGATCGTAACAATCTACATTTTGTGTTATTAATGCGTGAAACTGCTATCTAAACATGGAAGTGTAGCTCCTCTCCTCTAAATGCAAAGGTTTCTAAGGCAGAAATATTCTTACAAAATAGAAAATCTGGCAAGACAGCAAAGCATTGAGGGTATTTTTTTACGCTCTTTAAAAACGTGTTTATATTATTTTCGTGTTGAGCTGTTTCAAAAAGCATATTGTTTAAAAACATTTCTTTAAAGCAAAGTAATTGTCCAGTTATGGTATTAAAAACTTAAAAATGATCTGTCTAGGGTACAATTACTAATGGCGAAAAAGTATCCTTCTGCGATTAATTGCTATTAATTTTGAGTGAACTATGAAGAAAATGTGATTAATCGCGATTAGATATTTAAATCGTTTGACAGCCCTAGTTTCCATAAATTAGCCAAATCGGACAATAAGCCGCAAATGTATACATTTTGAAATCAGTTATTGACACAGAAAGATTTTGTAAATATTTATTTATATACCTTAACTGTTTTCAAACAGTGTCTGTAACACGGCAGTAAAACGGCAGGTCAAACAAAACAGACGTCATCGTCATGCTCCCACTAGCTGGGGATGCTAGCTCTTCAATAAGCTAAACAGACTTAACTCCACTGTGAAATTTTGGTGAATTTGCCGAAGAATTTGTGAAACTGAAACAATATAAAAAGAATGCTATTGTAAGTTAATAACGACACTTAAAAACATGTTAGCATATTAACTAACGCTAACGATGCTAGCTTGATTAAATTACGACTGCACATAAAAATATGCATGAAAACATTACTATCAAACGTGACGATTTAGTACTGTAAGTATGAATTGTTTTAGTTATATTGTCAAGCTTACAAACGTTGCCTGGAGTGATGAATAACAAAACCTTACGAGTAGAAACGCTATGGTCTATGGATGACTAGTAGACAGAACGGCACTTGTACTTCCAGGTCAATGCAGAAAGAAATACTGTAGACGCTCAACTTGCAGCCCCTGCGTCTAAAAGATGACGCTATAGCACAAACAACACACCGTTTCAGTGTGTCTGCGGGTGTTTTATGATGAATATTTGTTGAATACAAAACATAGTTAGTAAAAAAAAATCTATCAATTAGCTGCTCTGTTCTATAAGACACAGGTTTCAAAGCATAGGAAAAAAGTAGTGGCTTATAGTCCGGAATACGGTATATAATGTTGCGATTACCAAGTCAACCAATCAATCAATCAATCAAAGTTTATTTATATAGCCCTTAATCACAAATGCCTCAAAGGGCAGCACAAACCACAATTGATTTTATTGATTTTTTAACAGTTTAACTGTCACGTTCCACACACAGTTGGCTTCTAAGCCCATCTGACGCGTCACATCTTCACAAACATTTGTACTAAACAGAGCTCTCTTGCCATCACAAATAACATCAGGGTGTCTATCATAACAATGAAACAATGTTTCATCTACAGATTATTCACATCCAGCCAGGAAGAAGAAGCTATGGTAGCTTACATACACACACTACATCACCGTGGTGACACACGTTCACGTGACAAGCACTGCCTGGACATCACCGCCCCCCTCCTGGACCCACTGCAGTTCGCCTACAGAGCCAACAGGTCTGTGGATGATGCAGTGAACCTGGCCCTCCACTTCATCCTGGAGCATCTGGACTCCCCAGGAACCTACGCTAGGATCCTGTTTGTGGACTTCAGCTCTGCCTTCAACACCATCCTCCCTGGACTGCTACGAGACAAGCTCTACCAACTCAGCGTGCCCGACTCCCTCTGCAGTTGGATTAATGACTTCCTGACAGACCGAAGACAGCACGTACGGCTGGGGAAGATTGTCTCGGACAGTCGAACAACAAACACTGGTACTCCTCAGGGCTGTGTACTCTCCCCCTGGCTCTTCTCCCTGTATACAAACTGCTGCACCTCCAGTCACCAGTCCGTAAAACTGCTCAAGTTTGCGGATGACACTACCCTCATCGGGCTCATCTCGAATGGCGATGAGTCCGCCTACAGGAGAGAGGTGGACCGGCTGACGTCCTGGTGCAGCCTCAACAACCTGGAGCTGAACGCCCAGAAAACAGTGGAGATGATCATGGACTTCTGGAAAGTCACAGCCCCACCAGCCCCCCTCACCCTGATTGACTCTCCCACCCCCGTCCCCATTGTGGACTCCTTCCGTTTCTTGGGCACCACCATCACCCAGGACCTCAAGTGGGAGCTGACCATCAGCTCCCTCATCAAGAAGGCCCAGCAGAGGATGTACTTCCTGCGGCAGCTGAGGAAACTTAAGGTGCCGACCGAGATGCTGGTGCAGTTTTACTCAGCCATCATAGACTCCATCCTGACCTCCTCCATCACAGTGTGGTTCCCCGGCGCCACAGTCCAGGATAAGAATAGACTGCAGCGCATCGTACGTGCTGCTGAGAAGGTGATTGGCTGCAAGCTCCCATCTCTCCAGGACTTGTTCTCCTCCAGGACCAGGAGGCGTGTGGGTCGGATCACAGCTGACTCTTCTCACCCTGGACACACACTATTCTCCCCTCTCCCCTCAGGCAGGAGACTACGCTCCATCCAGACCCACACCTCCCGCCACCTGAACAGTTTTTTCCCCTCGGCCATCAGGCAAATGAACAATAACTCCTAACAGCAGCTCCTTGAATTCCTTGAATTCCTTCTAAGTCTATCTGATAGCTCAGTCACAGCTCTTTTTACACCAAATATGTGTTATATGTGTTTTATGTCGCACGTTTGCACCAAGAAAAATTCCTAGTTTGTGAACCCTTTCTCAAACAATGGCAATAAAACTATTCTGATTCTGATTCTGATTCTGACTTTTCAAATTAATCGAAGTTTTATTTTTCATGAATTTCAATGACATTCACAAGTGTTAGTAAAACGTAAAGATTTTCAAGCAACCATGGAAAAAAGGCGTGATGGCAAATTATTAGTGATGAGCTCGCTAGACTTAATACATTTTGCCCGAGTTTGGATGGGAGAATACAAAAAAAAAAAAAAAGAACCTATGTAACTTCAGGTGCATAAAAAACAAAACTTAAGCGCAAATGGGAGAGTATGGCCCTAAAAGCGCGCAACAGCGGCTCAAAGTCTCCTATTCTCTTTCCAGTCTGTCTACCCTGTGCTCATCCAATCATCATCAAACTCTTATTAAAGTGTGAGAAAATACAAATCTAAAGCAGGAATGGACAACAGGTATTTTGAAAAGAGCACATTTCCTACACACCAATGGAAAAAATTGTACATATTTTTTAAAAATATTTATGTTCATATAAAACACTGTTATGCACATTTTGCATAACAGTGCTCTTGTGCTCATCAATATAGTAATATATACAGTATTACATGTGCAATGACGTGTATATTATCTTTAAAAGAAAATATTTGTTGTTATTTGAACACCTACTGCAATCCAGCCTGAGAGTCAACAGCACAGAACCTTACCCTAAATATTAATGAAGTTGATGCCAGGCATTGATCTTAGACAGATGTGCATGGAAGGATATTTACTGGATTTCAAACACCAAATATTGGTAGTTCTTTCACTACATAACTGGGGATGTTCTTTTTAATGGTAATGGTGGATTATTGTGGAGGAGGGGATATATATGCTATTCTGAGCTGCTAAAAAGAACAACAATGTACATCGAACCAAACCAAAAACCGTGTGATAGAACGGTAAGATCCATACCAGGGATTTGTTAACCGCTTCAGCCCTAGTACACAGTGTATGAAAAATAGACTAAAAAACCTATTTGGGCCTGCCTACATTAGATCTCCACAATTCAATCTGTTCTTTTAATAAGTGTTTTCATCCTGAGTCCCCTTTCCCCATCATGTCCTTTCATGTTGAATTTAATATTATTTCCCTTTCCAAAGTGTTGTCCCGTGGAAAATAAATTAACATCTGTCCGAGCGGTGTTCTCTGATGGGAGCTTTGGCATAATGCAGAGGTTTTTTTTCCACTTCTCGATGGCACACTTTAGCACTCTGGCACACTCACTCATCCGGTTATTTGCTTTTGAGTCACAGGTAATGAAGCAAAGGATGGATAAAGTTGAGCGTGAGAGAAATAAAACTTTCTTTCATGGCGGCAATATGAACACAGTCTCAAATGGGGACACGCTAAGTGTCTATAGTTAAAGTTTACAGCTGACCTGAGGACAGTTTATGATATAAGTGCAAAGGTGATTATCTATAGGCTTTTAGCACGTTACAACCATCCATCCATCCATCCATCCATCCATTTTCTACCGCTTATTCCCTTCGGGGTCGCGGGGGGCGCTGGAGCAATGTGTCCTAAAATTTGGACATTCCTATAGTGGGAAATGTCTTTTTTTTTCAGTTTTATGGTACAAATAACATACACATGAGTGAATGACAATTAACAGAGAGCACTATGGGTCTCAAAACAATGAAAACTTACATGAATTGTAGAAGCATGAAAACCCTTTGCCATTTCCCATTTGAAAAAAATAAGGGTCTCCTTTGTTATTAAAGATGAAATACTGTATATCCATTGCAGACAGCCTTGGACATACCAATACAATACAATACAATGGCTGGCATCAGTGTCATGTGACAGAAAATCACTAACCCACTGATATAATCATATGACAATGTGACACATAAATAATCCAAAACATAAAAATAAATCACTCCAATAGATTTGTAGTTATTATGGTGAACATAAACACTTTTTATGGATACATATTCTATGAACATGTGTATCCAATCCCCAAGTAGTCAATTATTTATCAATTCTCTTGTGCAGAAGATGGTGTTCTTATGAAATATAGATTATGAGTTACAAGACTGTGCCAAGCGTTTGTCTTTTAGTTGGACTGTGTCCTTCCTGGTCTCTTAACACAAAGTCAATAAATGTGTAATTTATATTACCAATTGTGTGTATGTATGCAGAGGGAAGTCCTGTTATTATACCCTGCATGTTCAGAATGTCTAAATTGACGTTCCATCCTTTCATTCCACGTTCTGCCGTAAGATGTAATCTGCTGAGAAATAAAAATAATTTGTGGATCACAAAATTTCAGAGAGGCAACTAAAGAATAATGAGCTATGTCCATCTGACTTTTTGGTAGGGTTGTGCAATGTATGTTCGTCCATCGCTAGGCGAAGACGACCGTGATTACTGGCTTGGCAAGGTGGCATGTGTCCGCATGTGGCTCGTCAGACTTATGCGGGCACGAAATGCTCTGCCACAGACAGAACACATGTGGGTTGGCTCGGTTATAGGGGCACTGTCGAACCCCTGTTTCCAGAGGGTACGTTTCCTCTGACAGTCCTGGATGCAGGCTTGGTCAGCAGCCTTTGCTCAAACAGCTGTTGCACTCCACCAAGCTGACCTGTTTTCAACAAGTGTCTCCCATGTATCTGTGGGGATATTGAGAAGCTTCAGGGAGCACTTTAGTCTGTACTTAAAGGCCTACTGAAATGATTTTTTTTTTATTTAAACGGGGATAGCAGATCCATTGTATGTGTCATACTTGATCATTTCGCGATATTGCCATATTTTTTGCTGAAAGGATTTAGTATAGAACAACGACGATAAAGTTCGCAACTTTTGGTCGCTGATAATAAAAAGCCTTGCCTATACCGGAAGTAGCGTGACGTCACAGGAGGAAGGATTCCTCACAATTCCCCATTGTTTACAATGGAGCGAGAGTGATTCGGACCGAGAAAGCGACGATTACCCCATTAATTTGAGCGAGGGTGAAAGATTCGTGGATGAGGAACGTTAGAGTGAAGGACTAGATAGCAGTGCAGGACGTATCTTTTTTCGCTCTGACCGTAACTTAGGTACAAGGTCTCATTGGATTCCACACTCTCTCCTTTTTCTATTGTGGATCACGGATTTGTATTTTAAACCACCTCGGATACTATATCCTCTTGAAAATGAGAGTCGAGAAAGCGAAATGGACATTCACGGTGGCTTTTATCTCCACAACAATACATCGGCGACGCTCTTTAGCTACGGAGCTAACGTGATAACATCAGGCTCAAATGCAGATAGAAACACAATAAAAAAAACCCTGACTGGAAGGATATACAGAAGATCGACAATACTATTAAACCATGAACATGTAAATACACGGTTAATAATTTCCAGCTTGGCGAAGCTTAACAATGATGTTGCTAACGAGCCATTGAAGCTAACTTAGCTACGGAGCGGCGGCGGGCGTTGTAGCTTTCGACGACACCCCGGCCGCCATCAGAGTCGGCAAGAAACATATTTCCCCAAAGTTACGTATGTGACACGCACATAGCGACACGCACGTACGGGCAAGCGATCAAATGTTTGGAAGCCAAAGCTGTACTCACGGTAGCGCGTCTGCTATCCAGCTCAAACACAACACAACCTCCTGGTGTTGGTGTTGCTGTAGTCCGCCGCTAATACACCGATCGCACCTACAACTTTCTTATTTGCAGTCTCCATTGTCCATTAAACAAATTGCAACAGATTCACCAACACAGATGTCCAGAATACTGTGGAATTGTTCGATGAAAACAGAGCAGTTTGTATGGTGACACATTGGGTCCGAATACTTCCGTTGCCGTCGTGACGTCACGCGCATACGTCATCATACCTAGACGTTTTCAAGTGGAAGTTTCCCGGGAAATTTAAAATTGCACTTTATAAGTTAACCCGGCCATATTGGCATGTGTTGCAATGTTAAGATTTCATCATTGATATATAAACTATCAGACTGCGTGGTCGGTAGTAGTGGGTTTCAGTAGGCCTTTAAAGCGCTTCTTCTGTCCTCCAACTCGTCACTTCCCTTGTGTCAACTCTCCCTAAAAGAGTTGCCTGGGTATACGGGAGTCAGGCATGTGGCATAAATGATCATTCCGGCGAGTTTGTGAACGCTGGAGCATGGTGTGCATTAATAGGAGGTTACCCCAAGTAAGTACTTCCGTGTCTGGTATTCTGTCCTGCCATCTAATGCGAAGTAGCTTCCTCAGGCACGTCATGTGAAAGTGGTGAAGTTTCTTGGCATGCCTAGAGTAGACTGTCCAAGTCTCACATGCATAAAGGAGGATGTCTATGAATGTTCTCATCCATCTAGGTCATTGTAATCTCAGGGCATTCAATCGATCGCAACTGTACTGTTTGGTTTGTCTTAGAAGACGTTTCGCCTTTCATCAGAGTAGGTTTCATCAGTTCATACACATATACTTAGATTAGTCAGATCTAGTCTTAGATTTAGATTAGTCAGATCTAGTCTAGCAGCTGGTGCCAATACCTCAGTAGGCGTGATCAGTTCATGTTCATAGACTTATTCTGGTCTAAGACTTAGTGTAGTCTAAGTCTTAGACTTAGTGAGACCAAAGTTGTCACAGGCCTTTGAAAACTTGTCCATGGTGAGTCGCATGTTTGAGTGAGAGCTGGCATTCAGGCCACAGTCATCAGCAAAGAGAAGGTCTATGATCACAGCATTCTTGACTTTTGTAATGGCATTTAGACGTCTTAGGTTGAAAACATTGCCATCTGTCCTGTACCTTATGTTCACCCCTGGGTCATCACTTGTGAAAGCATCTGTCAGCATTGCAGAAAACATCATACTGAACAGGGACGGGGCCAGAACACAGCCTTGTTTGACTCTGTTGATAACATGAAATTTGCGAGTAATGCTGATGAAAGTTTATGGGCATCCAAACTTGGCTATGATCTTCCACAAACGCTTGATGATATTCCACAAACCCTCACAGCTTACAGTGTCAAAGGCCTTGGTAAAGTCTACAAACGTGACATAGAGATCTTGATGTTGTTCTTGGCACTTTTCTTGGAGTTGACAGGCAGAAAACACCATATGAAGAGTACCTCGGCCAGAATGGAAACCACACTGGCTTTCGGGAAGAATTTCTTCCTCTAGGTGCAAAATAAGCCAGTTGAGAAGCAATCTGCGATGATTGTCGCAACACTGTCGGTTGCCTTTGCGCTATATAAGAGCACAATAGAAGCACTCTTAAATTCCTGTGGAAGTTTGCTTTTTGTCCAGAAAGAGAAGAAAAGATTATGTAACTTGAGAGACAGACTAGGACCACCACACTTGCAGATTTCTGCAGGGATGGCATCAGCTCCTGGGGCTTTACCACTGGACAGTTGCTTGATTGCATTTTCATCTTCAGAGATGGAGGGTGGACAGTGAAGCTATGTGCTGATCCTGGTGGCCAGTAGACAGGACGTGAGGGGAGACAGATTGTATTTCTGCTGGAGGTAGGTTTTTATTCTCGTTTTCACCCGAAATATTGTGCTGACGGGATTCTAAACTAAATGCCTATTTGTTAACTTTATAGAGCCGACTACCAGCGCCGGATTTTTTGTCATTAAGCTGTGTGTGACTATAGAAGTGGAGTTGGTGAGTCCATGTTTATGAAAATATATTAGTCTTTCTTCCATTGTTTCATTACAACAGTCTTTGTGGTATATTTCTCAATCGTCCATAAACAAGGTCTATGACTTGAACCAATGATAATTATTGTGTATTGAATATACTTTTGAATGTGTTTGATAATAAGCACGTTTAGTGCACTGACCTAATTGTATAGGTCATATTTATGTTGCTAATGGTTATTTTAGCACTTTATTGCATATTGTGATTCTGACATGTATGTTGATTTATATTGTACAATATTAAGGAAAAAACTAGAACCTTTTCTGAATACTTTATAATGCAATTAGTGTTATTTAATGAAGATATTTGATTTGTGTACACATTGATTTATAAGGATGGTCCTGGTTCTTACACAGGCCAGGCTTCTCATTATGATGGCGAGCTAAGGAAAAAAAGCATCCAGTCCAAGGATCGTTCTTGGGAGATTCCAGCCAGGAACCACCTGTTCTGTCTGGGCTGGTAGGAGGCTCTCGAGCCAACCCTCTACACATTTTCACCCTTAACCGCAGCACATGTACATGTACTGCTTTACTCTCCAAAACCGTTCTCCAAGAACTGTATTATCTGAGCTGAGATTTAAACAAGATCCAGAGACATTAAATAATTTAATTGGAACACACACAGAGCTATTTCTATTTTTGGGCAGAATTATTATAGTGTTCCCAACGTTAAAAGGATAAGGCCATTGTTTACATATTTGGTAAATAAATAACCAAACAATTTATATTTTGTAGTTTTCTTACTGTACCGAAAATTAACCGAACCGTGACCTCTAAACCGAGGTATGTACCGAACCGAGATTTTTGTGTACCGTTACACCCTTACTTAATAAATACCTTTATTTGCATGGCAGCAACAAAGTGCGATCATGAGGCGTAAAGCCTACTGTAGCTTTTATCTGCTCCTTCCACTGTATGATAAATGTATCACAATGCAGACCCTAAGCAAAACAACTTTTTCTAAACTACAATACACCTTGTTATAATAAGCACATACGTGTTTAGTTAATTGAAGTAGAATACATGATTAAAAAACACACTTTTCTAACTGACTGCTTGACACTACCACACACCAACAAATAAGTAACATGTGGCTAATATCAAAGCTGTAGTTGTTGGGTGCACTGGAAGGTGGCACATGCTAGTGTATGTTTTGTTTGTGCGCCAGATGGCAAACAATTGAAGGGGAATGGGGTGGTTGGACGAGGGATGCCGAGGGGTTGATAGTAATTTTAACTGACTGTGCGGTGAGTGCAGTGTGCATTTGGGTTTTGGCCACACACGCGTCTCCATTTAGATTGGCATCCTGATGTTTCCCCCTGCTTATATGCTGGGGAGTTTTCCTCCCTTGTCCTCCGCAATCAGTTCTGACATTGTCATAGTCTTGGAGCTGTCAGAACATGAGAATGTCATGACATTGTGATTGAACTAAAAGCACAAAAAGCATCAGTAAAGTTAACTTTGGGGATTTTACATCACTACCGGCAGTCATTTTACCTTAAACTCAACAGCTTTAAAATTGTTTTGAGCAGGCATTGGCTTGTAACATCTCATGAATACATCGGTCTTGTCACTTTTAAATATTGAAGGACACAGCCAGGATGTCATTTTGAACAAACATTGCTACAAAATAGTCATAAGTTTATATTATTGATTTTTATCAATCAATCAGTTTATTTATATAGCCCTAAATCACAAGTGTCTCAAAGGGCTGCACAAGCCACAACGACATCCTTGGCTCAGATCCCACATCAGGGCAAGAAAAAAACTTAACCCAATGGGATACAATGAGAAACCTTGGAACCCCCCCCCCCCCCCCCCCGGTGCAATGGACGTTGAGTGGATCTAGTTAATAGTGTGAGAGTTTAGTTCATAGTGGGGCCAGCAGGAGATCATCTTGAGTGGAGACAAGTCAGCAGCGCAGAGATGTCCCCAACTGATGCACAGATGAGCGTCAGTTGGCATTTAGCATGTAAATGTATATTTTGTCAACTTTTCCACTCAAATGCTTCTGTGTCTAAAGTGCAGAGAGAGTCCAGTAGCTGTCTTCTCGACTATGCCACAAACCAGGAACTGACTGGCCATTGAGAGTACCAAGAGTTTTCCTGGTGATCTGACCAATAATAGGCTGACGGACAGCTGTTTTTAAATGTTTATTTACTGCTGCCCCTTGCCTTGGTAAATACAGACAATAGCCCGGGCCAGCCCAGGGACATGTCACGAGAGGTGACAATAGATTGGAACAGTCAGTGACTTGTCGATCAAGACTACCTGACCCAATGGCCCTACTGTTTATGAGAAGCAACAGAGACCCAGGAGTCCCACGAATGCCTGTTCCAGCCTCCCCGAGTCAAGTATATTGTTGAGTATAGCGGTGTTATTGAGCACTTGTGTGTTTGTAAGTATTATTGTATTGAGCAAGTCTGGTCCAAAATGTCCAGGACGCACAAGAGCTTGAAGTCCGGTTGCTGCACTTAGTCCATCAGTCTAATGTTGAGACTTTTTAACTGACAACGAGACTTTGACTGAGAACAACCTGCAATGTCCCAACTTGGAATACATGTGAAACATAGAGATCGTGACTGCTTTAGTATCGTACAGACTCTAATGGCCAACTAAAGGTTGATGTGAGAAATACATGCGTAAGCATCCATGAATGAATAATGCTACAGTCAGTGAGTTGGTTTGGCGGCACAGTTAATGCCACACTATGTGTTCACGGTATCCGAACCAAAAGTGCTTTGCTGCCTATGAGGGCTCTGGTGCTATTTCAGGAAATGCTCTGAGGGGGAAGTGAAATGTCTCTGAGGGCACATGTAGGGGAGACAAACAAAGAAAGAGAGAGAGAGAGAGAAATATTTCCCCAATATGAGTTAGTGCTGCTTGCTTTGCATCTTTCACACTTCAACAGACCTCTTTGATTTCAGCTGCTTGCTGCTGCATTAAGATTTTGATTTTCATTATCTTTATCTTTTCATCATTATTTCGCTCTGTTTTTTTCCATCTATCTCTCCGGGTCTATAGTTTGAGGGCTGCAAAGTCTGCATTGCTTGTTAAAGGTACAACATGAATCATCACTGCGGATGATTAACATCCGGAGCTGCATTCTCTCTACGCATGCATCAGCCTCCATGAATGATCAAAAGATGTATGAAATCATTTCATTTTGACATCAGATCAAGTTTTCAATTTAAAAACATATTTTTGCAAACCTACATTTCACTTGCCCATGGTGTACAGTTTTTTTTTTGCTTTGCAAACAAAATTACACAAGGTTGTTGCCCAAGCAGTCACTGTAGCATTCTATAGGATTAGATTTGGTATTTTACCCTGTAAATGCGTATTAGTGTCTATCCGCTGAGAGGAAAGACAAGCCAGGAGTATGACGTTATCTGCATCCAGGAAAATAACCAGCTTATTGCAAAGATGATGAGCTGGTGACATGTACGACAATGATGAGAAGGTCATTTCGACGGCAGATTACGACGAACAAGTCACCTTCCCACATCACATAAGCATAATGCTGTATTAATGT